>NW_024412428.1:3798964-3804896 GCF_014898765.1 Herpailurus yagouaroundi
CTTTCTTTTTTTTTTAATGCCATGCTCTGAGACTCTCTCTCAAAAATAAACATTAAAAAAAAAAGAAAGAAAAGACTATCTAGGGTCAAATCCTAGCACTTCTAGTTGTGTGGCTCTAAGCAAGTAACTTAACCTCTCTGGCCTGTTTCCTCATAATGTCAGAGCTTAGTTCAAAAGGTTGAGATGAACATTCAAAGACACCATGGCTGGGATACAGAAGGGCTCCTAAAATATCCGCTGTCATTACCACTGTCGTTATAACCGTAACCCAGATAAAAATGGCAGACACAGGCGTATGTAATTATTTCCATAACCTTTATTACCTTTAAATTCCTCCCTAATTTCAAATTTATATACTCAGTAGCGGGGCGCCTGGGTGGCTCAGTCAGTTAAGCGTCTGACTTCAGCTCGGGTCACGATCTCATGGTCCGTGAGTTCGAGCCCCGCGTCGGGCTCTGTGCTGACGGCTCAGACCCTGGAGCCTGTTTCCGATTCTGTGTCTCCCTCTCTCTCTGCCCCTCCCCCGTTCATGCTCTGTCTCTCTGTGTCTCAAAAATAAATAAAAACGTTAAAAAAAATTTTTTTATATACTCAGTAGCTACCGTTAATGTCTTCTACACGCTAGGGAAGTACAACACTGAAATGTGTTCTAAATGTTAGGGAAGGAGAAAGGTGAGATGCAGAACGCACGGTGACACAGAAGAACTGTCAGTCCCTTCCAGAGAAATGGGTTTATAAAAAAAGCATCACCTGATGTGGCTTGCCCGCTCGCTGAAAAAAATCACAGTAAATGTACCCCAACAATCCTTCGGATTCATGAACCACAGCCTGGAAAAAAAGTACATTTAGGGGTGAATCAGAAACTAACAGTGGAAAAACATCCCTAATAAGAATCCATATATAAAACCCCCATCGCTGTGACCATGTCCACTCGGTTACATCGCACATCCCGCATCATCTCAAACCAGATTCCGTTTTCTCCTCCTCTCTCAGAGGATTTTGATCTGGGGATTCTGTCAGGAGAGGACACCTCCTTGTTCGAGCCCTTCATCCAGACCGCCAGCGCCCTACGCCACGGCCACCACACCCCGCTCTTCAGACTGTCCACAACCTCCCCATACACTTGGGGGTAAGCTCTGGCTGGACAGCGTTAGACCTCCATCTCACGATGAGCATTTATGCCCCCAAATGTTAACCCCTGAATCCAGACACGACAAAAGCTGGCTCCTGGCTTCAGCTGAAGACCAGTCATGTCCTTTATGCCCCTCCCTCCAACTGGGCCTGTAAAAGACACACGGCCTGTGGAGAACTCGACAGCTGGCCTCCAGCTCGCCTTGTCCGCCTTGTCACAACTTGAGGGTTCTGCCACGGGGAACCTCAGCTTTACGCCTCCCAACCTTCTCCTTGCATTTTGTCCTTTCACTCCTGTTACCAGTTTTTCTTTTACTCTATCTCCGCACTTGACCGGCCTCCGCCACTCTGTGAAGGACGCGCTCCACAAACAGGTATTTCGGGGCGGTGATGAAGCGTGCTCCTACCCGACCCTTTCGCGTCCGTCACCGCGCCTATCTATCTCCCGGAAGGCAGCCGGGAGCCCCTGAGGTGGCGTCCTTCTCTCCACATACAGGGAAGGGAGCAAGTGTGGGACACACACAGGCAGGAAGTCAAACGGCCTAACAACACAGAGCCTTTCTGACAGACAGATAAGTCAATACCGCCTCATAATCTTAAAAAGAGGAAAAAATAAACATATTCACGTCTCAAATACAGGGGGCCCTAACTGGAGAAGGGTGGACGCCAGGCTCGAAGTTATCATCAAAGAAGTCAAACCAGAGCACGGGAGAAAAATCAATATATTATGCAAATTATATATATATAAATAATTGCTCCCACAAGATGGGAAGGGGGTTGGGGAAAAAAGTACAAGTGACAGAGGCCGTGGATTCTGGAATTAACCGAAAGCGACACCGAGCAGTGCAGGAACGTGGCAAGTAATGACAAATGTCCCTTGAACCAGAATCTGTCAACATACGAAGGCTCAACGTTCCAACAAGTCCCTACGCTTCGCAGCTCTGTGTCTATCGATCCGAGGCAACAACCGATTTTAGAGAAAACTGGTGCTTTGTGCAGTGTCCCAAGTCAGAAGTGGTGATCTGGATTTTCTGGTGAAACGGAAATAAGGGGAGACAGGCTCTGCGAGGGCAAGGCTCACTTGAACGTGGAACTGCCAGAGGCTCCCTACCAGGCCCGAGAGACACGCGGGGCGACCCCACACGAACCGCACGCTTACCAGTTTGCGGACGCCCTCGCACCACACCTCTCCTTTCGCGGGCTGCTCGGCATACAACGTAATGCCTAACAGTCTGCCAAACAAAGTGTTGAGGCCTTCCATGCATGCTCCAAGGGAGAAAAATGGACAATACAAACTGGGCTCGATATTGTACCTGAAAGAAAGAAAAGAGGTTCAATGGTATTTTTGTTTACTGCAGTTTCTTAGGGTAAATCCAGGGAACTCTCCATGTAAAACCTAGGATCATCGCAGCTAGAAAAATGGGATTGAAAACAGAAAGGTAGATATATGTGTGTGTGTGTGTGTGTGTGTGTGTGTGTGTGTGTGTACACACACACACACACACACACACACATATATATTTTTTAATTTGACAGAGAAAGGGTGCAAGCAGGGGGGGAGAGAGAGAGAGAGAGAGAGAACGAATCCCACACAGGCTCACGCTCGGCATGGAGCCCAACGCAGGACCTGATCCCATGACTCTGGGATCACGACCTGAACCACAATCAAGAGTTGGACACTCAACCAACCGAGCCACCAAGGCTCCCTCAGAAAGGTATATTTCTATATCTTTTGAGGGATTTTCAGAAGAAAGGCAGTCCAGTTATTCTTAGTAGTAAAAGTAGTAAGTAGTAATTCTTAGCATTAAGAATAATTTTAGGAGTGCCTGGGTGGCACAGTCGGTTAAGCTTCCGACCTCGGCTCAGGTCATGATCTCGCACTCCGTGGGTCCGAGCCCCACATCGGGCTCTGTGCCGACAGCTCGGAGCCTGGAGCCTGCTTCGGATTCTGTGTCTCCCTCTCTCTGCCCCTCCCCACTCACACTCTTGTCTCTCTCTCTCTCGCTCAAAAATAAACTTAAAAAAAAAGTAATTTTAGTAATGAGCAATTAAGGTAGACACACCTTTCTGCAATCTTCATCCCTTTCAGGTTATTTACTTTCACTGACTTAACTAAGCAACCTATCTCAATTACCCACATTATACACATTCCTTCATGTACACCTGCAGACAAATCTGACCAGTGTGAGCTAGAATGGTAAAGTTCCCATTATGAAATATGGTGTATTCTAAAAATTTGTGACTTATATCGAATAAATAGCAAACAAACCCAAGACCTGAGGCATACTGAATGAATTTAAATTTCACCTCTAGTAGAATATTTGTTAGTGGAAAAAAACCTCTGTAACATATATAATCAGATCTTAATTTGTCTGTTTTACTATTATACACCTTAAAGAAGCACAATATACTGGCAAGCACAGTTATTATTCTTCACTCGAAAATGACTTTTTATGTCCTCTTCCAACATAAAGCAAAGCACACCAGGATACGTGATGCAAATGTCCATTTCTGAGTCATTCAGCCAGGCCAAACTTTACGACCACAGCTAGAAAGAATGGTCCAGAACAAGAAGAGGTGCTTGTTCTGTGTCCCCTCCGTGGAGTTAACAAAATATGTACTTATGGTGACAGAAGGTAGCTGGAGTTGTGATGAGCATAGCATAACTTGTCAAATCACTATGCTGTGCCCCGAAACTACCCGAGCTCTTGCGTGTCAACTGCACTTCAATAAAAAATAATTAAAATAAAAACATATATATATATATATATACACAAACTTACATGGAAAACAGACGCAAACTTACGCTTACTACTAAATGGAGGCTTGGATTTAGTGAGCAAGTGTAAATTACACCACAAGGGAGATTTTGGCTTCAGAAATCCACAAATATACAACGTAGTTCCTGATCGATTTCTCATACAAATAGACTCTCGCTGGTGAAAGGTACGTCGGCAGCCTAGTGCCCTCGCTCACTGATTCACACACTTGTGCAGGCTGCCGAGACAGCTGCTGGATGCTGGAGGTAAGGAATGGGGGGCGGGGGGGTGCCTGTAAGGAGCTCACTGTGAAGGAGGCAGACAGGTGGAGGGACCACCCTGGTCTTCCCGGCCTGGGCAGCACAGAGTAGGTGCTAGAGGTACTGCGGGAGGGCTGAGCGAACGACCCAGACAGCGGGACAGCAAGAGGGGTGATGACTTCACTTGGGGAGGGCAGCGTAGAGACAGGAAGGGGTCACAGAAAGGAATTCAGAAACGGGAGTCTGCTGGCTGGGGTGCGGATGGGGATTAAGGGTAGGGTCGAGTAATAAAGAAATTCCAGGGAGAAGCCGCAGTATGAAGTCATGAAACAACCTGGTAACTTCTACACCAGGTGGCTAATCAGGAGCGAGTTCAGGATGCGGGGGATAAACGGGAAGAGAGAGGGAGGCACACGTGGGCAGGGTCCAGAGAACTGAGGGCCTCACGCGTAAACCTGAGCGGTTGGGATCTTACGTTGTACGCACAGGGTCCCTCAACCTTTTATCACGTACCCCAATCGCTAAAAGAAGTCCTGAGTATTCAACCTTGATATATGTATATTTGTAAATCACATGTGCGTGCTGTTGTTCTACTACATTCCAAGACAAAAAAAGATCCATTCTTACAAGCTGAAATAAAGAAAAATAAATCTAAACGGAATTTCTAGTGCTGTATGTCCATACTCTCAGTGAACTGCTTACAGAATGGGAAACGGGAGACTGCCTCCGCAGGCAACAGAGAGGCAATGCGATGCTTTCTGGAACACTGCCAGGTGGACACCGTGGCGGGACGAATGCAGGAGCGGCAGAGAGAAAAGACGGTAAACGAGGGTCCGAATATAAGCAAAAGCGGTGGAGCAAGGATGAAGAGGCAGTTTTCAATTTGTTTTTGTTGGGCGATGAAGATGTTCGGGGCTGTGTGAGCGAGAAAGGAAGGCCTAGAATAACACACAGGGTGCCGGCGCGAGGAAATGCATGGATGGGATGGCAGGGTCACGAATCAGAGCGCCAGGCACAAAGAAAGAAAGGAGTGTGGGTAGGTTTGTGGGAGAAGAAAGGAGGCTGGGGTGCCGTCGGGGGAGAAGGATGATGGATTCGCGGAGAGCAAATTCAATTCTGGAGACACTGACTGTGAAGTGCCCATAAGATGTCAGATGCTCAGGATGTTGAAACTGAGACTTGCTCGGGTGGCAGAGCTGTGGGAGAAGAGCACTCACTGGGGAAGGGGCCCAGCAGCGGACCTTCCAGATGAAGAGACGCAAAGGAAGACAGAGAAGAAAAGTCAGAGCTGTCAGGGCACTGAAAGAAGGCACATCATGGAAACAGGGGAGAAAATGTGTTGTAAAAGCAGGAAATAATGGAGGTTTCCGGTGTCTGGTCCGGCACCTAAGGAGCCTGGGAGGCATCGCTCCATCCGAAAGACAAGAAAAATGCTCAACCAACTAAACATCAACAACTCTTCTTGTGTCCAGCAGAGAATTGAGGTCCCAGAACTGCTGCCCCCCAAATTATAAAGATGCTTGTCTGCTACAGAGAATCACAGTTCAGAGAACTCTCCAGTATATATAGACTAGCACCAAGGAGGAAAATTTAAACTACAATTGACAAATTGCTGGAGGCTCAGTGTGGACAAATCGGAGAATTCAAAACTATAGGGAGGCTCAGTTTAAGGGAGGATCCCCACACTTTTATGAGTTTTTACCTCTGGGAACCCTACCAGGTTCTCACAAGATGGAGAAAAATTCTCCCAATGCTTCCAGCGGGGGGGGGGGGGGGGGGGGG
>NW_024412428.1:3804996-3834615 GCF_014898765.1 Herpailurus yagouaroundi
AAATTGGCATTTTGAAATACACCAGGGCACTGTGTTATTCTTAATAAGGTTGGCCTCAAAAGAAACGATCTTACCAGAGCCTAACTTACCTAGAAGAAAAGAGATATCCAACCCAATCCCCCTGTCTCATGAAAGCAGAAAAGGGGAACTGAAAAGCACTTGTGAAAGTCAGAGCCCAGGGGCACAGGCTCCATAACAGACTGAGACCCGATCACAGGACTACAGAAGGCATCCCTCCCCCACACCCTCACCACCAGGGCAAGTGGGGATCCTGCAAAATAACAGGAGAATACAACTGAAAAACTGCACATCTCACACCTTATTAAGTAGAAGTCTCCAGGGAAACCCAAACACAACATGGGAGACAGAAAAGGAAAAAAATAAAAGAAAAAGTTTGGCCTCTGCTACCGCAGCCACTATAAAAGCACACAAAGCCTCACTAACTCGTAGCCAGTGAGTAAATCATACCCAACTTTCTGCAAACAATTTCAAGTCACGATCAAAGACGAAGGCTACAGCCTGAAGAAACAGAACAAACGTTCAGGTACATTGGAGACGTTAGAATAACCAGATTGAGAATTCAGAACGGCGATGATTGACATGCCAAGGGGTCGAGGGAAATACACAAGATTCATGGGTCGTGTAAACAGCCAGAGGGAAGTCCTAAAAAAGAATCAAGAGGAGGGGCACCTGGGTGGCTCAGTCGGTTGGGCGGCCGACTTCGGCTCAGGTCACGATCTCACGGTCCGCGAGTTCGAGCCCCGCGTCGGGCTCTGTGCTGACAGCTCGGAGCCTGGAGCCTGTTTCGGATTCTGTGTCTCCCTCTCTCTCTGCCCCTCCCCTGTTCATGCTCTGTCTCTCTCTGTCTCAAAAATAAATAAACGTCAAAAAAATTAAAAAAAAAAAAAAAGAATCAAGAGGAGACGCTAGAGACACATAACAACGTAACACAGAAGAAGGCAGCTTCTGTCCTGCTCGTCGGGAGACTGGGCATGGCCGAGGAAGCCATCCGTGAGCTTGGAGAAAGGTCAATAAAAACCTCCAAGGGTATGACACAGAGAGAAAAAGGATGAAGAAGACGAGAAGACCCAAAGAGTTGTGGGACAGTTACAAAAGAGGTAATGTACGTGTAATAGGAACTAGAGAAGAGCCCGCTTTCAGGCCTTAGAAGGGAGCGGAGCCAGGATAAGGGCAGGCCTACGTTTGCTGCGCTAATGAGGCAGGGCCCTTCCTGCCATTCCACAGGTTGTCGGCTTTTCCTGCTCCGGCCCACGGGACCGTGAAGAACCCATGGCTGTGCGTGGGCTGCCGCGACGGGCGTCTGGCTCCTTTCCTATGGTTCTGTCCTCGCTGTCCACACAGCGCTCCCCTCTCTGTGATTCTGTCCTCTGGACTCAAGGGCCTTGGCCTCCACGGCCTCCCGGCTCTAATCAGGGGCTGTGCCAGCACGACCCTTGCCGACCCCGCGGCTCGTCTTTGGAACGATTTGGAAGTTCCTCCAAAAAGGGAGCTGGGGCCCCTACAGGGGTCTCCTGTTTGTCTTCCCTCTTTCAGGGAACGTGGGCTGACATCCGAGCATCACTGCCTCATACTTTGGATCAGACTGTGTTTAGTCCTGCAGGCAGGAGGTAAATTTGGCTCCTTTTACTCAAGGTAGGGCAGAAGTCTCCTTGTATTTGAGGGCGCCTGGGTGGCTCAGGGGGTTGAACGTCTGACTCTCGATCTTGGCTCACAGTTCGTGAGATCGAGCCCCGTGTCAGGCTCCAAGCTGTCGGTGCGGATTCTCTCTCTCTCTCCTCTCTGCCCCTCCCCCTACTCGTGCTCTCGCTCTCTCAAAACAAATACTTTTTAACAAAAAAGAAAAAAAAGAAGTCTCCTTACATTTGAATTTTAGGACAGTTGATGTTCAAAAGGGCACACAAAACGTATACCTTCTCAGGGGGTGAGAAAAGGGACGTAATCAGGAACGCCAAGGCTATTGCTACGCCCGTCCAGTGGAGGGACTCCACAGCCGTCCCGGGCAGTACTGTGGGGAACCGGAACACAGAACTAAGATCGTCTAAAGAACAGAAGTGACCTTAGGATCCAGAGGAACCGGATGGGTCTGGGAAAACACACAAACTGGAGGACCGGGGCTCCAGAAAATGCTTCTGAGCAGCACGGGCAAACCAGAAGAACACGAGACGGAGAAGCAAAGGGAAGCGGGGGACGGCACCGCCATAAACTCCCTGCTCTGCCCGCCGCGCCTCTGGGGGCCCCGCCTCGACGTGACTTTGGGTAGAACGGGAGTGCCTTTTTCTAGAACGTGCGAGAGTTTCACTATGTGTGGTGGGGTGTATTTTTAAAGTTTGGGCGGTGAGGAAAAGAATTTCTGTATCTAGAAAGAGGAGAGGGTACTGGCTAATTGCACCAGGTTGGAACCAGGAGGCCTGAGTCTGAAGCGTCACCCTATGCCACTTGCCAAGTGACCCTAAGTGGATTACTTCCTTTACACTGTCTCAGTTTGGTCACCTGTGAAGACGGATCGGACCACACCGACTTCACGTGGCATGGAGGTTTCAGATGAGTTAACCCACGAAGCGAAGAGACCAAACATTCAGTAAGTGTCACCAAGCTGATGAGGAGGGAGAACGGAGGAGGCACCCACCTGCGCCCTGTCTGCTGATCACAGAGACCCTCTTCCGTACGGGAGACACTTGGCCACGCTGCACACCCACACACGCACCCTGCCGTGGCAGCCACACGCGCCGGGCCTCGGCCTGGCCAACCTCAGCACTCCGAGAGCCCTGGTGGCAAATGCTTCCAAACTCGGCCCCGAGATTTCTCAGTTACATGAGTCACCAATCCGTCTTCTGGGTCCGTTAGCTTGAACTGGCTTTCCATCAGCAGTAACTGAGCGGCTCCTAATGTAGTAGCCACCGTTTGAACTTAATGGTTTAGGAAAAGAGCTCTTATAGGCCATACAGCCCAGATGTTCACATCGGGTGGAGCGTCCTAAGGGCTGTGGCTAACTGGAAGGTCCCTATTTGAGGGCTGGCACCACTAGCTCAAAATGTCACTTGTCTGGGTGAACAAAAGAAATATGAAAATGGAACTTAGTTTTATGGAAAATAAAGGAGTCGCTTATGTGTGATGATACTGAATCAATCTAGACTGACCTTAAAGAAAAAAATCAAAAGGTCAAGTGCAAACCACAGACAGAACACGAATAAACAAAAATAAAAATTAACCACACAGCACTCTAAGCTAGAAAATCTGATTTAAAAACATAATTCATGGGGCGCCGGGGTGGCTCAGTCAGTTGGGTGTCTGACTTCAGTTCAGGTCATGATCTCATGGTTTGTGACTTCAAGCCCCGCGTTGGACTCTGTGCTGACAGCTCGGAGCCTGGAGCCTGCTTCGGATCCTGTATCTCCCTCTCTCTCTGCCCCTCTGCTGCTCATGCTCTCTCCGTCTCTCCCCAAAATAAACAAACATTGAAAAAAAATTTTTTTAAACATAATTCACGTTTCGATTGCCTGAAAATAAAAATAAATACAAAAACAAAACAAAACAAAAAAAAAAAAAAGAGAGGATTCTGGGACGATGCCAAGCAGGAAGCACCAGCAATCGGTCTTCCCACCTAGACCACAAGTGCGCTCGTAGAATGTGTCTGATGTAGCTATTTTGGAGCTCTGGAGTCTGTGGAAGGCATTCAGCTTCCAGGGGAAGGCCCGGAGTGCAAACTGGTCACTTTGAGCTCCCAGCACAGCAGCACCTACCTATTCCCCATCCACAGCCACAGGGCAGACAGCTGCACACCTGCTCCTGGAGCAGCTTATACACACAGCTCGTGGGGTTAGGGTGGGCAAAAAGGACTCTGTCCCCCAAACGGCGGGGATCTGTGCTCTGAGGGCTGATTGCTGCCTCTGATCCCAGAGGTGCGGACAGGCAGACAGCCACTGTTGTCCCGGCCCCCCCCCCCCCACTGTTGCAAGCCTCTCCCTCCAGCTCAGGTGACTTCCAGGAGATATAAAGGACTCACGCTTTTTTTTCCTCTTTCATTTTTCTCTTTTCCCCTCCTCAAAACCAGATATCAAAGAGTGGGACATTCAGAAGCAACTGCACGTATGAGGAAAATTGCTAAGTATCTGCACATGTCCACAGAAAGGCTCAAAACAGACCTGAGAAAACATTAAGTTTACACCTCAGGCTGATCCCCAGCAGAGAAACGGACTACAACAAGCAAAGCCACAAAAACAATATACTAAAATTATAATTAAAAAGCCAGCAAACACTAGAGAAGTTTTCAACTACAAAAAAGTATCACAAGGCATACAAAGAAATAGGAAAGTGTGGCCTACGCAGAGGAAAGAAATAATTCAAATTCATCTGTCTCTGAAGAAGACTGAATGGCAGATATACTAGACAAAGACTTTAAAGCAACTGTCTTAAAGATGCTCAAAAGCTAAAGAAAGATGTGAAGAAAGTCAAGAAAACAGTGTGTGAACAAAATTAAAATATCAATAAAGAGACAGGAAAACCTAAAATGAAACCAAAAAGAAATTCTAAAGCTGAAAGGCACAATAACTGAACTGAAGAATTCACTGAAGGGAAGCAAAGGCAGATTTGAGCAGGCAGAAGAAAGAAACAGTGACATGAAGACAGGAGAATGAAAATTATAGAGGCTGATGAACAAAAAGAAAAAGGATTGAAGTAAAGAGAGCCTAGAGACCAACGGAAAACCATAAAAAGGACCAGCATACAAATCATGGGAGTCCCAGTAGGAGAAGATAGAAAAGGGCAGAGAAAACATTTGAAGAAATAATGGCTGATAAGTTCCCAAATTTTAAGAAAGACAGGAATATAAATATCCAAGAAGCTCGAAAAACTCCAAGAAAAATGAATTCAGACACCCAAACCAAAACAAATAATAATCAGACTTTCAAAAGCCAAAGATGAAGGATGAATCTTAAAAGCGGCCACAAAAGCAAATCATCACATACAAGGTATATTCAATAAGATTTTCTGCATATTTCTCATCAGACACTTTGGGAGGCCAGCCAATATATTCAAAGTGCTAAAATAAAAATACTCAATCAAGAGTCCTATATCTGGCAAAACTATCTTTTAAAAGTGAGGGAGAAATCAAGACATTCCCAGATAAACAAAAGCTGAGGAAGTTCAAGACTACTAGACCTGCTCAGCAAAAAAATGATCAAGGTGAAATTTAACGACACTAGACAGTAACTGAAACCATATGAAGACATAAAGATCTCAATTAAGGTAAATGCATGAGAAGTTACAAAAGCTAGTATTATTGTAACAATGGTTTGTGACTGTATTTTCTGTTTTCTACAGGACCTAAGAGACCAACCAATACATTTAAATTAAAAAAAAAATCATTAATGTAAAATCTAATATTACTGTAACTTTGGTTTGTAACTCTAAATCTTTGAGTTTCTACATAAATGAGGAGACTAATGCAGTTGAAAGAATTGTTGGTTTATGTTGTTGGGCACACATGTGTAAAGATGTAATTCTGTGACATCAACCACTGAAGGGAGTAGGGACAGAGCTGTGCAGGACACTTTTCATATGTTATTGAAGTTAAACTGCTGTAAGTTAAAATTAAAATGTTATAATTTTAGGATGTTAAATATAATCCTCATGGCAACCATAAGGAAAATAACTATAGGATATACACAAAAGAAAATTACAAAGGAATATACACATTTCATTATAAAAAAAAAATCAACTGAACACAAAAAAGACAGAAATGAGGAAAATGAAGAAATAAAAGTCTATAAGCGACAGAGAAAACAAATAGCACAATGACAGAAATAAGTCCTTTCTGATCAGTACTTGAAATGTAAATTGATTAAACTCTCCAATCAGAAGACAGAGATTGGCAGAATGGATAAAAACACATGATCCAACTAAATGCTGTCTATAAGAGACTCACTTGAGATTCAAAGACGAATGGGTTGAAAGAAAAGGACAGAAACACATAGTCCATGGAAGTAGTAACCAAAAGGGAACAGAAGTGGTTATGCTAATATGAGACTAAATAGACTTTAGATCCAAAGATATTAGAAGAGAAAGGAAGGCACAATGCGTCAAAGGTTCAATAGAGCAAGAAGATACAACAATTAAAAACATGTACACAATGACAGGCCATCAAAATATATGAAGCAGAAATGGAGAGAGCTGCAGGGAGAAACAGACAGTTCTACAATAACAGAGACTTCAAAACCCTACTTACAATAACGGATATAACAAGACAGAAGACAAATAAGGAAACAGAAGACTTAACACCATAAACCAACAAGATCTAATAGTTATATACAGAACACTCCATCCAATAACAGCAGCACATTCTTCCTACATGCACATGGGACATTTTTACAGGACGGACCATATGTTAGGCCACAAATTAAATCACAATAGATTTTAAAAGACAGATATACAGAGCATCTTCTCAGGTCACAACAAGATGACGTGAGAAAACACGAAAAACTAAAACAATCACAAACTGTGGAAATTAAACAACAAACTTTTAAACAATCAATGGAGAAAGAAGAAATAGCAAAGGAAATTAGAAAATACCTAGAGATAAATGAAAATAAAAACACAACATACCAAAACTTATGTGAGATGTCAAAAGTGGTGCTAAGGGGGAGATTTATAGCTATAAATGCTTACATTTAAAAGAGAGAGGTGGGGCGCCTGGGTGGCGCAGTCGGTTAAGCGTCCGACTTCAGCCAGGTCACGATCTCGCGGTCCGTGAGTTCGAGCCCCGCGTCGGGCTCTGGGCTGATGGCTCAGAGCCTGGAACCTGTTTCCGATTCTGTGTCTCCCTCTCTCTCTGCCCCTCCCCCGTTCATGCTCTGTCTCTCTCTGTCCCAAAAATAAATAAACGTTGAAAAAAAAAATTTTTTTTAAAGAGAGAGAGATCTCAAATCAGCAACATAAATTTACAACTTAAGGAATTAGAAAAAAGAAAAACTAATCCCAAAGCTAGCAGAAGGAAAGAAATAAAGATTAGAGATAAATGAAATAGAGAACAGAAAAAAAAATCAATGAAACCAAAAGCTGTTCTTTGAAAAGCTCAACAAAATTGATAGCCTTTAGCTAGGTGGACTAAGGAAAAAAGAGAGAAGACTCAAATTACTAAAATCAGATACGAAAGTGGGGGCATTCCTGCCAATTCTACAGAAATAAAATTATGACAGCACTATGGACAATTATACACCAAAAAAACTGGATATTCCTAGAAACACAAAAGTTACCAGACTAAATCATGAAGAAGTCAATAAACTGAACAGACCTATAAACAGTAAGGAGATTGAATCAGAAATCACAAATCTTTTAATAAAGAACCCTCGACCAGATGGTTTCACTAATGAGTTTTCAAGAACTAACACCAGGGGCACCTGGGTGGCTCAGTTGGTTAAGCATCCAGCTTCATGATCTTGTAGTTGTGCATTTGAGCCCCACGTTGGGCTCTGTGCTGACAGCTCAGAGCCTCGAGTCTGCTTCAGATCCTGTGTCTCCCTGTCTCTTCGTACCCCTCCCCCTCTCATGCTCTCTCAAAAACGAATAAACATTAAAATTTAAAAAAAAATTTTTTTTTCAACGTTTATTTTTGCGACAGAGAGAGAGCATGAACGGGGGAGGGGCAGAGAGAGAGGGAGACACAGAATCGGAAACAGGCTCCAGGCTCTGAGCCATCAGCCCAGAGCCCGACGCGGGGCTCGAACTCACAGACCGCGAGATCGTGACCTGGCTGAGGTCGGACGCTTAACCGACTGCGCCACCCAGGTGCCCCTAAAATTTTTTTTAAATAAATAATAAAGAACTAACAATCCTCTAAACTTTTTCCAAAAATTAAAAAAGGAGTACTACCTAACATTCTATGTTAGAGAGCATTACCTTGATACTAAAGCCAAAGACATTATAAGAAAAGAAAATTATAGGACAATATCCTTGATGATCATCAATGCAAAAATCCTCAACAAAATATCAGCAAACCAGATTCAACAGTAAACTAAAAGGACCATATACCACAACCCAGTGGGATTAATCCTGGAATGCAAGGATAGTTCAACATATGAAAATCAATTCATGTAATATGCCACATCAATAAAATGGAGGGAAAAACCTGCGTGATCATCCCAATTGATGCAGAAATTGATGCTGACAAAATTCAACACCCTTTCATGATAAAAACACTAAACATATTAGGAATACAAGAAAACTACCTCCATGTAATAAAAGCCAAATATAAAAAAGCCCACAGCAAACATCATACTCGATGGCAAAAACCTGAAAGCTTTTCCTCTAAAATCAGGAACAAGACAAGGTTGCCTGATTTCATCACTTCTATTCAATGCAGTACTGGAAATTCTAGACAGAGTAATTATCTTTTTGCAGATGATACAATCCTATATGTAGGAACTAACTAGTAGTATTATTTATAAGAAGTAATAAGTTCAGCAAAGTAGCAAGAAAACAAAGTCAATACAAAAATAATCAGCTACATTTCTATACATGATAAACAATGTGAGGAGGAAATTATAAAACAATTCCATTTACAACAGCATCAAAAAGAATAAAATACTTAGGAATTAATCAAGGAAATGAAAGACTTGTACAATGAAAACTACAAAATACTGCTAAAAAAAATTAAGGAAGACATAAATAAATGGAAATACATCCCATGTTCATGGATTATAAGACTTAATACTGTGAAAGTGTCAGTATTACCCAAAGCAATCTACAGATTCAGTGGGATCCCTATCAACATCCCAATGGCTTTTTTTGTGGAAATGGAAAATCTCATCCTAAAATTCACATGAAATCCAAGAGATTCCCAAACAGCCAAAACAATCTTGAAAAAGAACAGAACTAGAGAACTCACACTTCCTGGTTTTAAACCTACTACAAAAGTAACACAATGGACACAGTGTAGCACTGGCCTAGTGGCAAACATACACCCTTGCATATACAGTCAAATGATTTTCAACAAGGGGGCCAAGACCATTCGGTCTTTTCAACAAACCGTGATGGGAAAACAGGATATCCACATACAAAAGAAGGAAGGTGGACTGTTACCTAACACCATATACAAAAATTAACTCAAAATGGATCAAGGACCCCAATGTAAGACCTAAAACAAAACTCTCAGGAGAAAACATAAGATAAAAGCCTCGTGATGCTGGATTTGGCAATGGTTTCTTTTTTTTTTTTTTTTGAGAGAGAGACAGAGCGTGAGCAGGGGAGGGGCAGAGAGAGAGGGAGACACAGAATCCGAAGCAGGCTCCAGGCTCTGAGCAAGCTGTCAGCACAGAGCCCAATGTGGGGCTCAAACCCATGAACTGTGAGATCATGACCTGAGCTGAAGTCAGACACTCAACTGACTGAGCCACCCAGGCACCCCTGGCAATGGTTTCTTAGATATGAAACTAAAGTCAAAGGCAACAAAGCAAAAAATAGACAAACTGGGCTTCACCAAAATTTTAACAATCTCTACATCAAGAGACACTATCCACAGAGGAAAAAGGCAACCCACAGAATGTGAGAAAATATTTGCCAATATTTGCGAATAAAGGATTAATATCCAGAATATAGAGAACTAAAACCCAACCCAATTCAAAAATGGGCAAAGGACTTGAACTGAAATTTCTCCAAAGACATACAAATGACTCATAAGCACATGAAAAGACACTTAACATCAACATCTGCCTCAACATTTGCAACAAATGCAAATCAAAACTGCAGTGAGAAACTACCTCACACTCATTAAAACAGTCACTATGCAAAAAAAAACAAAAAACAAAAGCAAACAAAAACCAGAAAACAGTGATGTCGGTGAGGATGTGTTAAAACTGCAACACTTGCACACGGTTGGTGAGAATGTAAAATGGCACAGCCACTGTGGAAAACAGTATGGCTCCTCAAAAAATTAAGAATAAAATTACCGTATGATCCAACAATTTCATCTCTTGACATGCAACCAACCAAAAGGAACTGAAAGCAGGGTCTCTAAGAGATATTTGTACATGCGTGTTCACAATATTACTCATAAAAACTAAAACATGGAAGCAATCCAATTGTCTGTCTACCACTGAGATAAGTCAAATGCGATACACACACACACACACACACACACACACACACACACACACACAGAGGAATATTACTTTGCCTGAAAAAAGAAAAGGATTCTGCAGTGTGCCATAACATGGGATGAACCTGGAGAACTGAAATAAGCCAGTCACAAAAAGACAAACGTTGTCTGATTCCACTTGTATAAGGTACTCAGGGTCCTCAAAATCATAGAGACAGAAAGGAGGATGGCCGTTGCCAGGGGCTGGGGGAAGAGGAGAATGTGGAGTCAGTGTTTAATAGGCACAGGGTTCCTGAGGTACCACAGGAAAAGAGTGAGGGGATGGATGGTGTTGTGCAACAGTGTGAATGTGCTTAATACCTCTGAACTGTACACGTAAATATGGCCACGACAGTGAGTTTTCTATTACGTGCACTTTAACTTCATAAAAAAAGTGAAAAGGGAATAAAGTAAATAAAAGAGAATAAAAGAATCTATACCTGAAAATTAAGCCTTGTTAGCTTATAATAAACATGTACATTATCCGATTAGGTTTGTAGAAAAGAAACACAGCAAAGCCAACAACAACACAGGCTGTCAATAACCTGAAAATGCTTCCTGACTTATCCATAAGTGGTATTCAGGTAAAATTCAGGAAGACAATTTAGCTTGGAGAGAAAAATCTCAGTATAGATTATGTTTATATAATACCCTACAGACAACTCTACTTCTGTATAAATTATTATGAATGCTAAAAAGCAAATGGTTTTAATCTGAAATGAGTCAGAAAAAAATGTATTACAAAGTCATAGAAACTCCCTGTTTAAAAAGAAAAATCTCCAATAATATCCCCTGGCTCACTGTGCCCATCATCCAGGGGGCAGAGTAACCATTTCTTGTGTATCCTGATTTTATTCGTGTAGAAATGTTTACACGCGTATGAGAGTACACACGTATACAGGACAACAGGTATACATACAAACACGAAGCACATACGTATATAATGCAAATAGACTCATACCATTCATGGTATTCCGCAATGGACTTGTTTAACAAAAACAGGATGTGAGACACTGTCACTTTCTGTACACAAGGCTCCGTCTGGGTCTCTCTCGGGGGCCATCCATGACAAGCGTCTGCCAGGCCTCCTCTGGGCCGCCACCTGCTCTGATGTGCGCGGATGGGGAGGCAAGGCCAATGCTGCACCTTTTAAAGGGGGCGTCCTTTCCCTGACGTTGTTTGGAATGGCTCACACATGCTGATGATACAAGAAGCCGGACTGAACCCTGTTTTAATCGATTTTGACTTCCCTGTGGGAAACACACCCACGTGACCCTCCCTGCACTGCTCTGCCTCTGCTTCTCCCGAGCGAGTTGGCCTGCTGTTGGCTCATCTCTGCTACGGATGGTCCTTCGGCGAACAGCCTCGTCACATCGGGCAGGCCTACCTGCGGGACCCATCACAGAAGTGACCTTGTTGCGAAGAGCATGAGATGCTGGAAAAAGGTTCTTCGGGAATTTAATTTTATTTATTTTATTTCGGTTTGAGATTTTAAGTCTTTACACGGGATTACAAATCATCCTCCAAAACACAGTCTGTGTTAATTTACATTCCTATCAATTGTGTATAAGAATGGGCAGTGTCCTCCCTCTTGCTAATGTAACTGTTGTGTTCATTTTAATACTTTCTTTGGCTCTGTGGGCAGCAACTTCTTTTTCTTTCTGGTCACTTGGTGTTAACAATGTATGTTTCCTCCTCTGGTGGTTATCTCTCTCACTTTTATTTATTTATTTATTTATTTATTTATTTATTTATTTATTTATTTTTTCAACGTTTATTTATTTTTGGGGGGACAGAGAGAGACAGAGCATGAATGGGGGAGGGGCAGAGAGAGAGGGAGACACAGAATCGGAAACAGGCTCCAGGCTCCGAGCCATCAGCCCAGAGCCCGACGCGGGGCTCGAACTCACGGACCGCGAGATCGTGACCTGGCTGAAGTCGGACGCTTAACCGACTGCGCCACCCAGGCGCCCCTCTCTCTCACTTTTAAAAGCACTTAAGCATCGGGCGCCTGAGTGGCTCAGTCGGTTAAGCATCTGACTTCAGCTCAGGTCAAGATCTCCCAGTTGGTGGGTTCAAGCCCCGCGTCGGGCTCTGTGCTGACGGCTCGGAGCCCGGAGCCTGCTTCGGCTTCTGTGTCTCCCTCTCTCTCTGCCCCTCCCCCACTCACGCTCTGTCTCTGTCTCTCAAAAATAAACGTTAAAAAAAAATTTTTTTTAAACACGTAAGCATTTATTTGTTCGTTCATCAACTGGAAATAATACCTATTAGCACCCATGATTCCTGCTATCACATCATCCCATTTCCTATTTCACCCTCCCGATCTGTTCTCTTACTGTATACAGATGTAGGTGTAGCTATATTGATGGTCTTTTTGTTAATTTTACCGGGTGCCAAAAAGGGGGGGTGGAGCTAAAGGCCTTTATTTCGCACCACGTACTGGGTGTCTCTAAGAATGCATGCAGTGTGGGAGGAGCCACGGTTAGCAGCCCGGAGGAGGAGGGAAATAAGCAACGCTGTGCTGTAGGAACACTATTCTGGCAGGAATAAACAGGACGGAGTCTAGAATGCAAAGATTCATTATGATGAGAGATCAGAGGAGGTTCAATACGGCGAGTAAGTCCATTTCCCCCTCGACGTAATCGACAAAACCAAAACTTATCCCTAGGTCACAACGATGATGATGATGGTGATGATGATGATGGTGATGATGATGATGGTGATAGCGACTGTCACTGTGTCACTGGACTAATAAGCCCATCAGAGTATATGTACCTCATTTAAGAGCAAAAACAATCCTGCAGGTGATATGATTACCCCCACGTGACATGATTTACACGAAGCCTTACGGGAAGGGAAGTCATCTCCCCGAAGTTCCATGCAGTAAGGAGAAGGGCTGAGGGTTTCTTTCTAACGGCATGACAATGCTATGGGAGTCGAGAGAAAACGGTTCTGGTTGGTACCTTGGTACTGAAGTCCTTTCCCCAAGGACTTGTTACAAGTTCAAGGAGTAAAGGGAGACTGCACGTTCACTCTTAGCCACAGCTCCCAAACCGCCGTGACAGGAAAGGAGCTCCCGATCACAGCCGGGGTGTCGGAGCCCTGAGTGCACTCCTAAAGCTGCCGATTTAGAGAAGAGAAGTAAAAGGGGAAAATGAGAGGGGGATGACAAAGGTAAGAGGGAGTCGGGGGCATGTACTGAAGAGAGAATTTTAGGAAACAGGAAATGGCCAGCGATGTCGCAAAGTGCAGAGGCTGTGGGGTTTTGAGGGCTAAAGTGAGTTACTGAACTGTATGACTGGCCGGAGGCCGGGCCCTCGGGAAGACCAGCCGGACGGATTATCGGGCCTAGACTCAGACTCTGGCCATTAGAAGAGGAAGCATCCAGTGTGGACCGCTGCTGGGGGAGGTCTGGCAAGAAAAGACAAGGGCTACAGTCTCTCCAAGGGTCAGGGGAGGGGAGGGCAAGTATCTGTTGTTGTTTTTTATTTTTTTTTAACGTTTATTTCTTCTTGAGAGAGAGAGATAAGAGACAGAGTGCAAGCAGGGGAAGGACACAGAGAGAGAGGGAGACACAGAATCCGAAGCAGGCTCCAGACCCTGTCAGCACAGCTGTCGGCACAGAGCCCGACGCGGGGCTCAAACTCACGGACCGCTAGATCACGACCTGAGCCGAAGTCGGGCGCATCACCGACTGAGCCAGCCAGGCGCCCTGGAAGTATCTGTATTTTAAGATGGGGATATCTTAGCACCTCAGCAAGCACAGGGAAAGAAGTTAAGAGAAAGAAAGAGATTGATGACATACAAAGAGTTAGGGTAAGCGACCCCTTTTTCTTCTTTTTATATATGACAACATGTAATTACTATCCTATCAATCCCTGAGATGCTTTACGATTTGCAGAGCACTTTCGCATCAAGAGTCTCCCACACTCCTTACATAATTCTGTGAGCCAGGCAGAGCGAGAATTTCCGCTTCGTTTTACTTGAGGAAACGGAGGCCCAGAGAGGCTTGTCACGGCACCAGGCGGTCTAGGAGAGAGAGCCCTGAAGTTGCAATCCTGGCTGTCTCTCTCCCTGGTGCTGTGCTTCGAGCAAGGAACTCGGCTTCTGGAGGGGTCTCGATTTGCTAACGAGGGAAACGGAGACGACGCTTCCCGGCTCCCCTGATGGCCAGACCAGACCTGCGAAGACGCTGGCACGGTGCCCGCCACACGGACTGTAAACAGCAGCACTGGCGGGAAGGTGGAGGCGGTGCAGCGAGCACTCACGAGTCACCTACCACGTGCCTGGTAACTCCTCGAGGTGGGAAGAGCCTGGCACCGTCGGTTCACAGAGCAGGATCCCCAGGTGAGAAGGGGCGTGAGAGCGGTGCTCAAAGGGCCGGGAACAAAGACAGGCCGTGGCTGATTCTGCCCGCCACGGGGGACAGGATGCCGCCGTGAGGGTCAGGGAGAAGTTCCAAAAGGAGGTGGCCTCCGGGGCAGGGGTCGAAGGACGAGCTCCCCGGTGAGGGCGAAGGGCATTCCTGGAGAAGGCGGAGCACCAGCCAAGGCTCACGGGTACCAAGGGCCCACGAGCAGAGGCTGCCCACGGCCGACCTGGGCACCTACCACAGCCGGAGGTCCCGCCACCTGCATGCTGCCCCCGCCCTCCGTGACTCCCACAAACGAGAGGAGATTCCTGCCCGAAGAGCAGCCACAATGGGAAAAGGTCCAGCGAGGCAGGGAGAGACTCGAAAGGCCCGAAGGGACGTCCAGCGGCCATGAGCCGGGCCTGACGCACCGGCCCTACGACACACCGGTCCCGGGGCAGCAGGCTGGCCCCGCAGGCCCCCGCCTTTTCTGCTGGCACCTGCCACACGGCGTGAAATGACACCTAGGCCACTGAACCCCTCGAGGATGTGGGGCCAGAGGCCGGCTGAGCCACGGCCTGCAGCCACAGCACCGGGGCGGCCACTTTGCTTCCAAACACCTGTTCAGGGCACCGCCGGGCACAACTTTCCTATCCGCACGGACACTACGTGTCAGAAACGCCTCCTCCACCATCTAGAGACCGCAAAACGGCAGAGAGGTACTGCGGGGACAGGAAAACCTATGGCCTCTCAGAGCCACAGCCCAGCTGTGACACGGTGTGAAACGGGTGTGCTCTGGGGACTTATTTAGTGTTACTGCCATCTGTGTCGCCTGTCACTCACTTAGTCACTGCCATCCCTCTCGTCACCTCAAACTCTCTTACGGCTTCACAGGAGAGTTTTACTACTATTTGCTGTCAAGAGGGTCCCACCGGTTTGAATCCGGACACGAGACCGGTCTGCAATCCGTGTATACTTCTTCCCCAGCCGGAAATCGGAGGAGAATCACTGTTAAGCCACCGTGGCGGCCAAATGAAGCGGAAGACATGCTCTGCTAGTCGTTCTGGTGAGAAATAGGAGACCCAGGGGTTTACAAGTTCTCGATTTGCAGAGAATTAGAACATATTATAATCAGCAGGGTACTGGTATAAAATGAAATCTTTCTGAATAGGAGCCCTAGGATTTAGCCATATCTCAAAATCCCCATCAGGAACACTAATTATCACTGAAATAAGTACAGAAGTATTAGAGACTTTCAACTGAAGAATTTTTTGTTGTTGAGGGCTTTTTTAAAAAAAAAATGTATTTATTTTTGACAGAGAGAGAGAGCGCGCGCGCATGAGTAGGGGCGGGCGGAGAGAGGGAGACACAGAATCCGAAGCGGGTTCCAGGCTCTCAGCTGTCAGCACTGAGCCCGATGAGGGGCTCGAACTCATGAACAGTGAGATCACGACCCGAGCCAAAGTTGGATGCTCAACCGACTGAGCCACCCAGGCATCCCTGAGGGCTTTTTTTTTAAAAAAAAGAAAAGATCAATGTATCACTGTACTTAGGAAGTACAATCTATGAGTCAGGTTTATATTTCAACCTGTGATGCACCTGGGATTACAGAAAGAACTTGGATGTTATTTCTAAACACATCTTGGCATCGAACGTCGTGAAAACACAGAAACACAATTAAGTGCCGCCAGTGGATCCTGGTTGAAACTGCAGGTAAACAGAGGCTTCGGTCTTCCCCGGTGCTACTCAGGAGGTTGAGCGAACGTCAGAGAAGCTTTGCACCGCATGGCAAACACTTAGAGACTCACCACAGCAGAAACGAGACAGCCGGCCGGAGGGCGCAAGTGGGCGAGGGAGAACGCACACAGGGTAAGAGCAGGGTATGTGACGATGCCATCAGGGCAACTACTGACTTCAGCAAGAGAAAATGAAATAGGGTGTTTCTGGCATCAGGAATGACTGCCTAAGCATGATTTTAATGTGATAGTTGGATGGTGTTTTAAAATGTTTAGTCCTGAGAGCCGTAAGGGAGAGCTACCGTTCCATCCGGTTAAACCAAGGTGAGGCAGTAAAAGGTGTCCGACGCCGAAACCCGTTTATCCTTCAGGCAATTCGAACGTACTGAAAATAAAGAACAGAGAATAAAAACGCTCTGTTTTATAAAGAACCGGCCATTGCCAGTTGTTTCTATCTTGCCTTCTGAGGCTACAGTCAAGAAAACTTCTCCAGCCAAACTTCCTGGTAATCGGAGAAGAAGGTTCCTTAATGGTACAGACGGGCTGCTTAGTTCACCGGAGATTGTAGTTAACATAAATCAAAACCGAAGTTCACAAATACAGTACAATCCCATCATCACCCCAGAGAAGTGGGAAAGTCAACGGGCGGGCCTGGCGTCCGGGAGAGAGGATGTCCACGTGACACTGCTGTGACTGACTCTGGTGACAGAACCGCCACCTCAGAGGTCGGAGCCACATCTTAGGACAGCAGTGGGACCTCTCTCACGCAGCTTATTTGTTACATTTATACGCAGAATTAGTCATCCCTGAACTGCAACGGTAAGACGAGACAGAACACCCAAAAATGACGGGGGTCCCGTCACATCCAGATCGGAGGAAGCAGCAAAATGACGCTACAAGAAAGCGATCGCATAGATCCAGAAGTCTGGGACATCTGTGAGACAAGCAACCTGGTGTCTGCCACAAGGTAATAATACGAAAGATGGGGGTGCTGGGCTGGGGCAAGGCGTGTGCTCACCTGCCGCAGAGTCAGAGATTTGGGGGACAGAAAAAACAGAACATGTAGGTCTTGGGTGGACCCTGGTTCCAACAAGCTGCCTGGGAGAAAACGGACCCAATACTATCAAGGAAACATGAATACAGACTGAGTATCAGGTGGTGCCAGTGAACTGCTGTGAACCTTCCTGGGCAGTGGCGGTGCTGAAGTGATGTACGAAAATATCCATATTCTTTAGAGGTACACAAGAAACACGTTGAAGTGAAATGACATGAGGTCTAAGGTTTAGTAACAAGGAAGAAAGGACGGAAGGGAGGAAGGGAGGGAGGGAGAGAAAGAGAGAAAGAAACAGAAAGAAAAAAGGTAAATGAAGCAAATATGGCACAGTTTGGATAGTTACTAAATTTGGGAGATGAAAACATGGGGTTACCTACGTTATTCTTTTTTTTTTATTTTTTTTTTAATTTTATTTTTGAGAGAAAGAGAGAGAGAGAGAGAGAGAGAGGGAGGGGCTGAGAGAGACACACACAGAATCCGAAGCAGACTCCAGGCTCTAAGCCATCAGCACAGAGCCTGACGCGGGGCTCAAACTCACTGACTTGTGAGATCATGACCCAAGCCGAAGTCGGACGCCCAACCGACTGAGCCACCCAGGTGCCCCTACCTACGTTATTCTTTATACTTGTGTTTATTTTGAAAGTTTTCATAATAAATGTTACTGGTTTTCAACACTGACAGCACCAAGTTCACTGCACATACACTAGCCAATAAACTATACAATTTCACACATCAAACAAATCTTTATTATCTTGAAATACCACAGAGTCATCTGTCTGTGAAAGTTCAGGGTTTCCTGAAGAGTTTAAAACAGAAAACATTCCTATTTCATCATGTGAATGAATGCTCTCGAACTCTTGAGAATACCCCTTAGCAAAGAATAGACAATACCGAATTCCACTTCCCAATAATATCTACAAAATATCACCAAAATTAATGAAGTAATACTCACTGAAACTCACTGTTGGCAGAAGAGAAATAAAGTTGACCAGCATTGAAAACAGACATCAAACACTGCCAGGACACTTGAAACAACTTTAAAATGATTACCTCTAGGGGACAGGGGCAAGGGGGAGTGCTGTGTGCAGGGACGGGTATGACACCAAAATTTCTCAGTGAGTACTTTTTAAAGTTGTGGTGACTTTTTGAACCATACGAATGTACAGCCTGTTCAAAAATCCCATGTAAATTTTAAATAAAATAACTGTACATATACTTCTCATAATTTAAAGAGTGACTTTTCAGGGCGCCTGGATGGCTCAGTGGGTTGTGCGTCTGACTTGGGTTCAGGTCATGATCTCGCGGTTCATGGGCTCGAGACTCGTGTCGGGCTCTGTGCTAACAGCTCGGAGCCTGGAGCCTGCTTCGGATTCTGTGTCTCCCTCTCTCTCTGCTCCTTTCCTGCTTACCCTGTCTCTCTCTGCCTCAAAAATAAATAAATGTTTCCAAAAGTTTTGTAAAGAATGACTTTTCCCGTGCCATGAAGACTCCAACACTAAAACTTGAAAAAGAAAATTAAGATTTTTCTGTGCTCTTTAAGATTTCCATCGGTCACTCATGCCTCTATTTCCCAGGACCAACCCTGGGCGGTTTGAAAACACGTTCATTTCTCACCTCACTTGTAACAGGTTCTTTCTTTAGGCCAACATTTAAGAAACTTGAAAGGAATCTGAACATAAAAGCAAAAAAAGAAAGGTCCCAGGGGTTAACTTGAAGAAAAACTCAAACCAAGGAAAGCCTTCTATTTTTTGTTTCGTGTCAAACCACACATTTATTTAAGTCTTTACTTGAAAGCAGAGGAATTTAACAAGGATCTAGAAGTCCTCACGTCATTCCATCCCTCCAACCTCCAATCCAAACTATTCTGTTTTCGCTTTCTTTTCTCATCCATTACCTGTGTCTCCCAGCCTACTCTTGTCAATCAAGATTACTGAAATCTCAAGCCAAAACTCAATCATTTGCCTTTTAAGCTACTGAAAATCGATGTTTAAATCCCTCGATTCTTACGATCCCATCTGAAGCATTTCGGCATCCCTTTTCTTGCTTCTTTGAACGGAGTTAAGAGCCCAACACATGACCTAGTATGGACACTTGAAGTAAATTCAGTAAAGCCCCTGGTGGAGACCAGGTACGTTATACTGTGTTCCTGGAAGAGCTGGCGATTTCTTAACTCTAAGAACCAATAAGCCCGGTGGAAACTTCTGCCAACAAATGAGCACTATGAAGACCTCCCAGAGGGTTACCCGCTTCCAACCAATCTGGTAGATGAAAAAAGCCATTCACGAATATACGATAGGATATTCTCTTTACAACTGGATTGCTTTTAACAAGGATTGCCGAGTACTGCTTTGGACACAGTCTTGAACAGTGGCTATTCGCCAATAATGCATTTGTCGAGAGTCCAGAGTGTTTATTTCACACGTAACCGCAAATGGAAAAAATAAGACAAACTTTGTTCTTAAGAGCGTTAAGGTATGGTTGACAAGACGTGTTGAACACAGGGGACCAAAGGAACACGTCGTTAAAGGTCAAGGGTGCCGCGTGGAGGCTGGGAAGTATGGTGGTGATGGCAAGCACAGAGGCTGTGGCAGACCCGGAGGTGTCGTGGACTCTTGGCGAAATTTCACAAGTGAGACAGCAAAGGAAGGCAAAGGGAACACTATTAGCTGCCAGACACAGGCTCTGTCTGAGACACAAAGGGATCTAAGTGCGAGACGCAGGGTTTCGTCTGGCTGAGGAAAACTGTGAAGGAAGAGGATGGTGGAAAAGACCAGAAGGGCAGGCCATACCCAGCAAATAACCGTGGGTGTGCACGTATTCATTGTTAAAGAAGAGCGGGCTGTGACCGGACGGATCCTAGAGGCCATGAATGACAGCTGCAATTCTATTTTGAAGGCAGTAGCCTTCAAGAGGCTGTGGCCTTCAAGAGGAAAGCGACCCGAGGTGAGCTGCCCTGCCCGCCAGACACAGGGTTTCCTCCTCCTTGGACAGAGTGATGCTCTGGGAAGCAGGGGCGAGGTGCGCTTCCCTGTCCCTGTGTCCCTTCTCTATCCTTAAAAGCTTGTCCGATGAGCATTCTACAACTAATTCGACATATTCATTACACTTGAGACGAGTGTTTTCTTAGAGGAGACTTCGGAGGGAAGGGACCACTCCTTCGAAAGATTTTAAAGAACACGTAAAAAGCATCTCTTAGAGCAGATCATCCTCTAGAAGAGTGTCCCCAGAAGGCCAATTCCATATAATCAGGTTATTTTAGTACTCATAATAGCAACATTATCTCATTTCATCCTGACCTACAAAGTAGGGACTGTCATAACCCCCATTTTATAGATACCCTTGCTGAGAGGCTTAGAGAGGACGAGGAACTTTCTTTCCAAAGCTCACGGATACCTCATTAGCGGTGGAGCCAGGACTCACACAGGCCCCCCAGACGTCAGGGAACATACTCCAGACCACACTGCCATGCTGCCTGGGGTGTTACCACTCAACAACTGCCCCGTGTGGACGGTAACCCCCGTCTCTGTGGCCAGTCCAGAGGACAGAGAACTCCCAATCTATCTGCGGGCTCAGAGATCCCTAAGGACTGACTCCAGAGTCAGTCAGCAACACAAAGACTTCGCAATATTGTACTTTCGGTAAAAACGGAGAAGAGAAAGTCACCACCTTTTATTCAGTATCTTTTATTTAAGATTACTATCAAACTTCTCAGGGATCTCCTACTCCTAATTAATGCTTATACTTTATAATTGATGATGTCTTTCCAAGTCTTTAAATAGTCACAAGTAATTTCCACAGAACCACCACCTGGGCATCCTACACTTAAAGAGTAAAGCTAAATGACAAAAATCACAGAGCAAAACTCGGGAAGAAACAAACACATCTAATTTACGTCACTTTCCACGAACAAAAAATTTTAAAAATCTAATATAGATATGGAAAGCATTAATAAAAAAAAAATTAGTGTTCCCTTACAAATAACCAAACCAAATCTCTCTTTGAAAAAGTTTTAGAAGAGAAATGATATGTTTTCTGTAACGATAAGGAGCAAGGTCTGAAGTTCCACAGCCATAAAACGCACCTGTGAAATGACTACATTAAGCTATAATATATTCTGGGCACCCACTGTGTATCATAATCAAATGATTACAGATTTTGAATGACAGCTTATGTGCTTCCACAGAGAAGGAGGCCTGTGCTGAGTCTGAAATATATGTATAAAAAATAGTAGCTGACGAAGTATTAGGAGACAATCTGCTTTGTAAGTAAGACTTGAATAATGCAGAGGAACAGAAAGACTTCAGAGCTAAATACCAATCAAACTTAAGTATACTATTATCATGATGTAGGCCAACATGCTTTAATGGAGAAAAAGGCACAAAACTTATTTTCGTCCACTACCTAAATCAATCTTAACTCTCGTGGTTAAAGCTGAGCAGCTCAAGAAGGAGCTGTAAGAGAAAAATGTTAAAAATCTGTTGAAGGGTAGGATTTGGAGGTTTTCAAAAATTCCTATCGCATATACAAAGTTGCTTGGGACATAAACATTTCTAAACGTGCTCACTTTGTTTTTTGGGTTTTCTCGTTTTGTTTTGTTTTTAGATGTGTTCACTTTGAACAGCCCTCCATATTTCTGGGGTTTACATGCAAATATAAAAATGACAGAAATAGGGTGTATTTAGGGGGGAAAACAAACATACCCACTAGTTTGCCATTATATAATCAAAGAGGAGACTACGGAACTAGAGGGGGACTTAAATCGAGTTAACTGTCCTAAATCTTAATTTCACATGTATCCTTCCAGATGTGCCAATAATATGTTGACAATATGTTCAAATAAAAATGAGGAAACCTAAGAAAACCATATGTCACCATCCCCAGTACCACTCTATTCCTTCCTTAGTTCAACATATATTTGCCAAGCACCCATCCCGGGCCAGAAACGAGCGACAACCAAACTTCCAGCCCCCGAAACACTCCATTTACTAAGAAAACCTGGAAGCTACTCCCAGGAAGAAGCCAGATTCTAGACACCACACAGAGATATTTAAAAGTTTTAAACCAGGAAGTGACCCGAGCCATACAAGTATAGGCTTTGGGGGAGGGGTAGACAATACTAAGGCTGAGAGCACAGGTGTTAAACCAGACGAAGAATGTGTGGGCAAATGTTGGCAAAGGCCAGGGCAGGGCGCGGACTTGAGCATATACGGGCTTCTAATGCGGGCAACTGAGTGAGGAGATTACTCACGTTGCACGATTACTGTACAAAGTGCTCAATAAACAGTTTCTTTGTTCCTTCTCATTTATAAGGATTTCTCAAAACAAAACAAAACAAAACAAAACAAAACAACTTACCTCTCTGCACGAATCACACCGCTGTAGTAGGGGGGATCCCAAGGCATTAATTCCTACAATGGAAAAATCCACTGCTATGAAAATTATTGACTACTTTGCAATTTTTACCAAGAATTTAGCCAGCTTATAAGATGTAAACCATTATATCAGGTAAGTGTTTTAAAGACCCTAAAAATGCCCACCTCTTTATTTTGACTTCCCTATAATCAATGAGTACAAAGGCATAAAAAAAAACAATGTCCCAGAATTTGGGGGGGAAAGTAAATAATGTACAATGTCAACTTATAAAAGTCAACATTAATAGATTAAATTAGCCATGTTGAAATGTTTCCCACCATGTAACCCACGTATTTATCCATAAAACACATGCAGGTAAGATTAGGGCTCTAAAGGTAAGATTAGAGTTCTTTCTAAATCTAAGCAGGAAGCTTAGGGTGGATCCCCAAAATGAAAGCAACAATTTCAAGTGTAACGAAGGGAGAATTAACTCTAATCGTGGCAAAGAAAATATGTCATAAAGAAGCACTGTCCTAATAGTTGGTTTTGACAACTGGTACAGAATACTGACAGGGAAAAAAGCCTGAATCCCTGGAAGATCATCCTCCCGACAAACTGTCCAGGTGACAGGAGTGACTAACGGCCCAGGCTGTGAAGTCAGACTGCCTGGGCTCAAGTGTTCAATCCACATTACTGCGCAATGTTGGAAGAGTCATTTCTTAAATGTTTATTTATTTTTGAGAGAGAGAGAGAGAGAGACAGCGCGCAAGCAGGGGAGGGGCAGAGAGAGAGAGGGAGACCCAGAATCCGAAGCAGGCTCCAGGCTCCCAGCTGTCCGCACAGAGCCCGACGCGGGGCTCGAACCCACGGACCGCGAGATCGTGACCTGAGCCGAAGTCGGACGCTCAACCGACTGAGCCACCCAAGGTGCCCCTGGAAGAGTTGTTTCTGCTCCCAATGCTTTCCCATCTCCCTTCTACATGACCTGATTGCACCGCCCTGAACCCTGAGCCTGCCTCCTGCGACTCTTGCCCTCCCTCACTGCACTGTCTCCTCCCCGTTTTCCAAGCACAACGGGCAGCTGCTCTCTCTGCTGAGAAGGCTCTGCCCTACGTGACATGTGCCGGGTGCTGCCTCGTTTCTCCCAAGGCTCTGCGCAAGTGTCTTCTTACGCGGGAAGTCTTCCCGGAGTCAGCGAAGCATCTGACTCTTGATTTCAGCTAAGGTCATGATCCTGTGATTCGTGATTTCAAGCTCTGCGCTGACGGTGTGGAACCTACTGGAGATTCCCCCCACCCTCTCTTCCCCACCCTCCTCACTGTCTCTCTCTCTCTCTCTCTCGCTCTCTCTCGAAAGTAAATAAACATTAAAAAAAGGAATAGGAGGGGCGTCTGGGTGGCTCAGTCGGTGCTGACAGCTCAGAGCCTGGAGCCTGTTTCAGATTCATTCTCTCTCTCTCTCTCTCTCTCTCTGCTTCTCCCTGGCTCTGTCTCTCTCTCAAAAATAAATACACATTCAAAAAAATTAAAAAAAAAAAAAGGAATAGGAAGGTGAATCTGAGAATTACAGAAAACTACAGAAAAATCTTAAACAAGAGAGTGACGAGGTCAGATCTGCTTTTTGGCAAAATCCCTCTAATGGCAAGTCATTCATTCATTCATTCATATTTCAAATAAGTGTTGAGTACCTACCCTATGTCTCACACTTAGCACATTGCTAAGCAGTCCAAATCAGGAGCCAGAACCAAAGGCTAGAAAAGTAGTTCAGCAACTACAACTATGGTCTGGGTGAAAAGTAAGAATGACCTCAACCAGAACTGTGGCAATGGGCGTGGAGAGGAGAGAACAGAGTTCTGTGGAAGGTAGAATCCACAGGATTTGGTAAATGATTATATGTGGGCAGAGAGGGGAAAGAGATAAATAACCCGAAGGGCTTGTTGGAACAGGAGTGTAGGGCTAGAGATACAGCACGTCTCATGTGGGACTGGAGAGTTTGTATTTCTAACAAGTTCCAGATGCTGCTGCTGCTTCTGGTCCAGGGAACACACTTTGGGAACTACTGGCCTGGAGCAAATCCAAGTTCTGGCCAGGGTTGCAGGGTGAAGCGTGGTACTGTTCACGACGAGGATCAGGCATTTCACAAATATCTAGAGAATCACCTGTATACCAAATGTCTAGAGAGGATAGTTTCATATCAGCTTATAATAAAGGAGCTTCTGACAACGTATTTTATCTTTTCTATTTCTATATTCACCAAAATAAATTCTGGCCTATACCTAGCTTCCTAAGTGGATCTACCTACCAAGCCAAAGTTGCAGATGACTGACCCTAGTTACTTTGCTAGACAGCTCCTACCACAAATTAACAAACGGAGACGCTACTCTTGAAACTGGTGAATTTGGTAGGATTAATCTATTTCTTAGTGGCTGTATCTGAGAAACTGGAAAATAGTTTCTAAATCTGCAAGGCTCATTTCCCCTAGATGTTCTCTAGGACTTTGGCTCTAGCGGCCAGCACCAAAATCAAGAACTGCCAACGACAGGACCTATAAGAGAATAAGGCAGACAACCAGAAACCCAGTAAACGCCCTTGAACCAAATGAGAGCGAGGGTCCTAACACCTGGAATCCCATCACTTTTGGGGGCACACCACCACTTGGGCATCCTTCTGGACATAAAGACACTTAAGTCTGTACCATAAGATCATGCAATCGTTTAATCTTATGATTGAAAACACCACCTAAGTGTTTTAAGATGGGGTATCCTTTGAAGTCCGCATCGATCTATTTAATTGAGCTCCATAAGTTAGCAAATAAAAAAGTAAACTGTAATGTTAACACTGATGGTTAAATTGCCACCTGCCAGATCAGTCCTCCACTGAGCTTCCTTAAAGGCTGCTTCAAACGGAGAAGCCCACTTTCCGTAGAATAGAAGCAGCCTTCACACGGGTATATATGAACATACATAGTTAATATACGTTTATAGGTGTGTGTACATGTATGTGTGTGTGTGTGTGTCTTCTATCAACTAACCAACAAAAATACTGGATTGCTGAGAAATGTCAGATTCAGACGTATGGATCAAGTATTTCAATACTTTTATTCACCAAACCCAAGAATCAGAACCAAGTCCAGGGATAACAAACAAGACTATATGTACCTTCAGCATATAACAAGAAAGTTCTAGAGTCAAAAGATAAGGACCCCAGCTGATAGACTGTTTACATTATAATAAAAATATTCCGCGGTGCCTGGGTTGATCAGTCAGTTAAGCGTCCGACTGGACCTTAGGTCACGATCTCACGGTTCGTGAGTTTGAGCACCGCATCGGGCTCCGTGCTGACAGCTCGGAGCCTGGAGCCTGCTTCGGATTCTGTGTCTCCCTCTCTGCCCCTTCCCTGCTCATGCTCTGTCTCTCTCTCTCCCTCAAAAAATAAACATTAAAAAAAATATATAAAAGTGTCACTTACAGAATTTTGAGGATTTAGTTTCATTTTCATCCCTCGTATCATCTCAAAGTCTCTTATAGTTCTGTAAAACAAGTTTTTTAGGACAAAATTTTAATAATTACATTAATAATTTTGTTTATGTACCTTTCCGATATTCATGATAAAATCAGAAGTCATTTGTAGTGCAAATGTAAGCCAGTATTAATCCACATTTTACCTGTGTTAAAAGGGATGTCAATATATCATTAGTAAATTACTGCCATTTCTACCTTAAAAACATCCTAGCAGACAGATAAAGGTTTTGATAGTATTAAAGCCTGGGAAAATAAGCAATGTTACACAAACAGGCAACGTATTCACCAGAAAACTTAAAATAACTGCTTTTTGCTACACATTAAGAAGGTAAGAGACTAACAAATAACTTTCTACAAGAAAAAACATGAACAGAGATTATATTTAAGATTTCCATTCATATTTTTTCCCCAAAGAAAACTCTAGCCGGGCAATAATCAAATATGTGCTTAAAATTATAGAATATGAAGTTTCCGTTAGAATTAACACCTATATATATATCCATAAAAATCTGAAGATATGTTTGCTCAAAATACAATCTATAGCTACAGAGAAGGGAAGAAAGAATACTAACACTTTCCTAATAAAGCAGAGTATATTCTCAACTAACCGCATAATTAATACTTCCTTTTCATTCTATCAAAGCCACAGTGATTCACTAGATTAAAAGAAAATTTTAGAATTTAAAATATAAGCCAAGTTAGAGAGGACTGGGTGCTAAGGAGTGAATTTATAATAATAGAAAATGGAAATCTGAGATAAATTCAACGTGCTGGTGGTCAAGAGGCAAAGGAAATTCCAGGCAGCATAATAAGGCAGCCATGACACGCCTCCTTCTGGAACCGTCGGTCTCTGAAGGCTGCCGGAGTGTGGCCTCTCGACAAAGCACGAGAGAAGCACCGGCAGAGGACAAGTGACACGATCAAGAATGGAAGGCAGGGCCACAACAAAGGAACTCAAATGGGGAGGCAGATCATTCTTAAGACCAAAAACACAGCTCAATCTACCACATCCATGAGCCACGTACATTTAGGCCAAAAGAAGAGAGACACGACTTTATGAGCTTGTAAGATTGGTGGCGGGAGTCGAAAATATCTAGTTCCAAAAAGGTTTGGGAAACAGTTTTTAATTGCACATCGATGATGGGTTCCTAAGACAATGAACTGGTTAATCAGAGGGGACAGCCTAAGTTTTCAAGACTGTCACCTTGGGAAGACAGCTATGTGCTTTCAAAGTATTCCTCATCGTTAATCCAATCTCCCGACTCGGCCATAGATCTGACTCGATATTCCCACACTTACATTCTTAATAGGTCACCTTCAAATTTTTTATAAATTTATATAAAGGCACCTGGGTGGCTCAGTCAGTTAAGCGTCCGACTTTGGTGCAGGTCACGATCTCACAGTTCATGGGTTCGAGCCCCACATCAGGCTCTCTGCCGACAGCTCAGAGCCTGGAGCCTGCTTCAGATTCTGTCTGTGTCTCTCTCTCTCTGCCCCTCTCCTGCGTACGCCCTGTCTCTCTCTGTCTCTCAAAAATGAATAAAATGAATTTTAAAAAAATGAAAAAGAAGAAAAACCTACATGATACACATCTGAAGAGTAGTACAAAAACTAACCTGTCAGAAAGTTTTTCTGATAGCTTCTCAAGGAACCGCATGACCGTCTCTAAAATGAAATCCAAAAGAAAATGTCTTTAATTACATAAAATATAATGAACATACCTGTTAAAATTAGAATGTAATAGTCATAATCTATACACTGTAATGCCCTTAAAGAGATCATTTTCAAATGCCCTCAAAGAGATATGTCGGGGTTGCTAACATATCCTAGGCATAAGTATTTCCAAATGATGATGATCAGTTTATCAGAAAACAAATTTAACGAACATAGTAGTAATCCAAACCCTTCGATTATACCCCAGAGGAAGGAGTGAAGGGGGAGGTTAAAAAAAAAGAATCCAGGGGCGCCTGGGTGGCGCAGTCGGTTAAGCGTCCGACTTCAGCCAGGTCACGATCTCGTGGTCCGTGGGTTCGAGCCCTGCGTCGGGCTCTGGGCTGATGGCTCGGAGCCTGGAGCCTGTTTCCGATTCTGTGTCTCCCTCTCTCTCTGCCCCTCCCCCGTTCATGCTCTGTCTCTCTCTGTCCCAAAAATAAATTAAAAAAAAAAAGTTCAAAAAAAAAATTAAAAAAAAAAAAAAAAAAAAGAATCCAAATTTTCAATGTGTTTCTATCTACTCATATGTGTAAGAGAAAAAATGCGTTTCTTAGACCTGCTTAATTTTGCCCGAGTTTCAAAAAAAATAGCCAGACTCTGATTTGTTCATAAAAATCAGTGTAATTTTGAAGCATGAGTCACTGAAAATTAGATTTTAAAAAAATCAATGCTTTTCCGGAGAGCTATATTTCTTTTTTATACATAGCTGCAGAATAATCTATTCAGGATCAACACCAAAAGAAAATAAACAAAATTAGAACCTTAGAAATATAAGCTCCGCTAGGATTTTTTTTTTTAATCACTTAAGACTTCAGCCATAGTCATTATACTCTACAAACTCATAAAGGCGACATGGTACAGCTATCACTATCGCCCATGACGGGGAATTTTTCGTGCGTACTTTTGAATTTGCCACTTTCCGCCACTGATTTATGTGTAGAGTTTTCACATGCGTTTTAGAGTTTGCCACAAACACTGTTTTTATATTTTCCAGATGATCTTGTATATGGTTTTAAGTTTCTCGCCGTCTCCAATTTATCTCCTTTCTGAGTAAAATAAAAGCCTGAGAAAAGAACGGAGGTTAACCTAAACCAAGAAGCTCTGGGGTTTCTTGCCACTATCGATATTTAACAGGCCTTGTAAACAGTAATCTTGGAAATACTGCCCCATGTGCCATATTAAATGGTATTAGGCCTTTTAGGAAAAAAACATTATTTCATTAAAAATGAAAGCTTATTTTAGGATATCATACCAGCTGCCATAGAGAAGTATGTTCAAGTAAGTCTGTGCATGCTTTTATTTCTAAGTGAGATTTTTACTCACTTTCACCCATTTTTGTTTTTCTAGCTATCTTACACATGAAAGATCTACCTCAATCCACCTGGAAAACTGTCATATTGAAAAGAATGAGGGGCACCCGGGGGGCTCGGATAAGCATCTGACTTCAGCTCAGGTCATGATCTCACGGTTCGTGGGTTCGAGCCCCGTGTCAGGCTCTGTGCTGACAGCTCAGGACCTGCAGCCTGCTTTGGATTCTATGTCTCCCTCTCTCTCTGCCCCTACCCCACTCATGCTCTGTCTCTCTCTGTCTCAAAAATAAATAAACATTAAGAAATAAAAACAATAAAAATAGAATAGAATAAAATAAAATAAAATAAAGTAAAATAAAATAAAATAAAATAAAATAAAATAAAATAAATAAAATAAAATAAAATAAAATAAAATAAAATAAAATAAAATAAA
>NW_024412428.1:3834625-3866645 GCF_014898765.1 Herpailurus yagouaroundi
AATAAAATAAAATAAAATAAAATAAAATAAAATAAAATAAAATAAAAGAATGGGTTTGAAAGCCCCTGAAAACAAATAAACGCCTCACTGGAAAATTATTTCCTAATTCACCTGCCATATGAGTGCCTACCTTAACCTTGATTTATATGCCTTCCCACCTCCTTCTCTCTGCTCAAAGTTCACCATTTCTTCACCACCGATTTCCAGTTTCACCTCCCTCATAAAACCCTCAACAACTACATAAGCATATGACAAACTTCCCGAACTCCTAAAATCCTCTAGCATTGTTCTGTCTATACTCACCACTCGTTTGGCACTGAAAAGACACTGACCTGCGTTACTGTTTATATTTAGATCACTGAGCTCCCCAACTACATTTTAAATTCCTTAAGGACACAAACTCATATCCTCTGTGGCTCTGTGCACAACAGCCCAACTCTAACATACGACCATGCTAACCACCTGGCGAGCAGTGGATTTGCTCGTAATGATACCTGGCATTAGCAGCTGCAAGTCCGGTGGGTTGGAGAATCCACACTGCTCACCCCAGCAGTCAATCCTCGACCTTCTTTAGATTTCACATGTCCTCAGCATTTGAGTCAGCTGATCACTGTCCTCCCCTTAAGTCACTTCCTGGCATGGCCTCCAGGACCACCCACTCTGTTCACTTTCCTCCTCTTTCATTGATGCTCCTTCTTCGCGGCCATGACTGGCTTTTCCTCATATCCCTGACATCTTAAACTTGGGAGAGCCCAGAGCTCAGTCCCTGGACTTCCGTTCTTCTTCAAATGCACTCACTCCCCTGGACACCTCAGACAAACTCATGCCCTAAAATACAGACCCTAATTTATCTCTCTGGCTCAGAGCCCTCTCCTCAACTCCTGCCTACTCAACATCACCATGTGAACACCAATTGGCACCTCAACTTAACCTGAACCAAACGAAGCCTCCAGGCCCCTCCCTCTTAGTTGACAGCAACTCACTATGTCTTTTCAGTTGATCAGCTTAAAAATCTTGGTTCCCCTTCAAAATGCTGTGTCTCTAGAATCTGACACCTCCTATGACTCCACTGCCACCACTTTGGTCAAGCCGCCATCTTTCTCATCACGATTACTGCAAAACCCCTTCTGACAGGCCTCTCCTCCACCCTTGCCTCTCTGCAGCCTATCTCGGTGTCAGCAGGACATGACCTGCCATCAAAATGTAAGACAGATCACCCTACTTCTCTGCTCAAACCCCCAAATGACTTCCCATCTCGCTCGAGGAAAAGCCCTGAACACAGCTCCTCCTTGCGTCTGCCTCCACCTCTTCCCGCTCCCCTCGCTCACCCCACTCGCCACTTTGCCCTTTTTGCTTCTCAGATGTGTCCAGCTACCTAGGGTCCTCTGCCCTTGCCGTGCCTCCATCTGGAACTTTCTTCCCCTAAGAGCCACAGGCTTATTCCTGCACCTCCTTCAAGTCTATGCTCATTTGCCCCGCCCCCAGCCCCGTCAACTCTGTTTAAAATCCACACACGTTCACATTCCTTAACCCCTTCCCCATCCAGTTTTCTCTACAGCTTGTATTAACTAATAAAATACTGTGTTCTTTACCTATTTATGTCGGTCTTATCTCCCTTACAGAAATATAAACCGCTCCAGAGCAGGAATTTCCATCTGTGTTACACACTGATTTATTTCTAGGGCCTACAATAATATCTGACACATCGTGGGCACTCGGTAAATACTTGTCAAATCAATGGCTGATGACAGAGAACGAAGATGATGCCTTTTATACATCTGTTTGGTCTCAAACAGCCTACAAAGACCACACACTTAGGGCATGGGTTTAGGGTTCAGCCCTGACACTTTCTGGCACAATAACTAACCCTGGGTTCCTATCCTATAAAGTGGATACGAACATCTACCTCACAGGGCTGTGGAGGCACTGAATAATGGCCCAGAATAAGCATCATACTATTATCACAGCAGACCCTTGAACAACACGGGTTTGAACTGTGTGGGTGCACTTACACATGGATATTTTTCAACAGATACATATAGTACTATAAACATTTTTCCTCCAGTTTACTTTATTATAATACAGTACATAATACATATAACCTACCAAATACGGATGACAAACTGTTTGTCATTGGTAAGGCTTCCAGTTGACAGTGGACTGTCAGTAGTTAAGTTTTGGGGAGTCAAAAGTTACATGTGGATTTCCAACTATGCGGGGAGGGGGGGGTGTCAGCACCCCTGCACTGTTCAAGGGTCAACCGTACATAAAATAATAATAAGAAAACATCCTAACAATCTGGTGACCACAATGACCACAGAAAAACATACAAATTGTCGTACGATCTATTTAGGAGCTAAATGGGGTGTAACAAATTGTTCAGAGACAAGGGCATCTAAGGGAAGTGAAAAGTGAAAAGGCTTTGTGAAAGACGTGGGTTTGGGGCTGAACGCTGAAAACCGTATAGGATTTGAACAGACAGACTGGGACGGGGGAGCTGTTCCCCATGCAGGGAACGACATGAGCAAAGCGGGGAGTGACATGTGCCTATGGCTTCGCAGAGAGCCTCGAAGGGTCAAGGGAGACGGCTGCTTGCAAAAGAAATGGCCATTTTTAAGAACACTTTGAAGAAGACAGGAACATACTAGAGAGAGAAGGGATACGCACGGAAGGAATAAAGACAGAACAGAATCAACGATGTGATCTTCCGCCCACACAGAGTTCATTTCCAGCGTTCCCTCTCAACCCGTGAAGGGCACGTCCGCCCAGATGCTCAACCGGAAACCGAGGGTAGCCAGCACACCGTGTCCTCCTCCCTCTCAACCCACCACCAAGTCTTGGAGGTTCTAGCTCTGACAGGTATCTTGAACTGAACAGTTCCAGCATCACAACTACCCTGCTCCTGACCCTGTGTGAACTATCACGGCAATTTAATATGCCTTTGAACAAACCTACTATATACGCTTATATTTGTACTACCGTGTAACGTTTCCTTTATATACCATAAATCATAAAGAGCTCAGCAGAGCACAAGGCAAGACTTTCACAAACCCCAGGATGCTTCTTCCCACCTTCCCATCCAGCACTCTTCTCTCTGAACAGGAGGTTCATATACCCACATGCTTTTATAGTCCTAGCCTATATTCAACCTTGTCTTCAGCAGACACATTGATCTTTCCCCTCCTCTCATCCTAATCCTAACCGACGTGGTTGGGTTGAACACAGAAACCGGCTGACTTAAAATGAACAGAATTTAAATTAGCATCAATGAAAATTTAAGTATGACTTCACTCTCGACGTGCACAAGAAATAAACTACCTCAGTTGGAGAGAATATATTTCCAATTACTGGCTCTATTTAAAGGTCAGGTCTATCTAAACAGGCAGAAAATCTCAATAAGTGGGGCTCTGAGGATATTAAAAGAGAATGCTAATTTAGAGCCACGTAAAATAGAAGCTGAGTTTTGTGAAAATCCTGTTTTAAAAAGCTGGGTAAACGAGCTTACCTGGACTTTGGGCTATTGTTCCTTGGAGGGCTCTGTGGGAGTACGTGGAGTACCCCACTAACTTTGCCAGCAGGTCTCTGTTGCTGAGCAATTCCTCCAAACATCTCAACTGACCAGCATTGGGATAAAGAAAAATTTTATAAGCGGCTTCTCGCACCTACATTTAAAATGTAAACGGCAGAAGGTATAATAAGTACCATGACATGGAGGCCCACGCAATAAAAATATAGGCTAACTCTCACCCCCTCTGTTCTACAGGTGATCACTACTTTAAAATGAAAGTAAGGGATGAACCACCTGGGTGGCTCAGTCAGTTAAGCGTCCGACTTCGGCTCAGGTCATGATCTCATGGCTCGTGAGTTCAAGCCCTGAGTCGGGCTCTGTGCTGACAGCTCGGAGCCTGGAGCCTGTTTCAGATTCTGTGTCTCCCTCTCTCTCTCTCTGCCCCTCCCCAACTTGTACTCACATGAGCTCTCTCTCTCTCTCTCTCTCTCGCTCAAAAATAAACATTAAAAAAAATAATAAATAAGGGTTTACACAGAGTGAATAAAGCTTTTAGATTCAGAAACTAGCATGGGGTATAAACACATACTTGACTGGAGTTCTCGGTCATGGGTTCTGGGGGGACATACCCAACCATACCCAATTTTACCCAACACACGTGCTATAAAGCACCTTTAACCAGGTAAAGACTACAGGCAGCAAGAATCTGGGTAGTCTAGAATGTAATTGTTATATATTTCTTTATCATACTTCAAAAATTAGGAGTTCTGGGGGCCCCTGGGTGGCTCAGTCGGTTGAGCGTCTGACCTCGGCTCAGGTCATGATCTCACAGCTCGTGAGTTCGAGCCCCACGTCGGGCTCTGTACTGACAGCTCAGAGCCTGGAGCCTGCTTCTGCTTCTGTGTCTCCCTCTCTCTCTGCCCCCAACCCACTTGCATTCTGTCTCTGTCTCTCTCAAAAATAAATAAACATTTAGGAAAAAAAATTTTTTTAATAAAAAAAAATTTAAATGAGTAGTTCTTTATGAGATGAATAATTAAACCATTTTCATATTCATAGCATTTACAGAATTAATAATCCCACAGTCCAATTTTAGGGCTTAGTAACACTGAGGCATTTTTAAAGGTATAATTACATCATCACTGAATTTTGGGTTCAAACAGTAGCAAACACAGATGAGACCTAGACTATAAAGCGAGGGGAATACACATACCAAGTCATCTGGAGATTCTGCGTGTAGACCATCAACTATCACGTGATTTCCAGCGACTACAAAGTTTTGATGAATGTGTTCTGGCAAGAGATGCTTCTCAATCTTGTTGGGAAAGTTAGTTCCCATGAGAAATGTATTACTCAAATCCAAGATTTTAACATTCAGGTCCACTGCTCTCTTACGCTACATGCGGAGGGAGTAAAAGTTATTTAAAGGCATTTAAAGTAGTATTTCACAACTGACTTAACAGACCATCTATTAAGACAGTAAAGCAACATATTGAATAAGATACTAAATATATTAAATGAAATGAATATTGAGTATATTGCTTGTGCCATAAATATATAATATACTACGAACTATGTGAATTCTATTTTTGATATGTATTTAATATCTTAACAAAATGATTATCCTATGGTTTTTATAGTGTTTCTATGCTTAATATTTACGTACGTTCTAGAGCTCTGTTATGCCTAGGTTATATAATCTTTGCAATTCACAACATTGGGAGGTACACAATCCTTCCCTATCCCCCCCAAAACCTCTTAGTTAAGCGAATCAGAGAATAGCAGGAAGTTGAATCTAATCAATATGATACTTATAAGTGTTTGTGGGCTAAAAAGAGTAAGTATTTGAAGGACACATTTGGAAACATCCTCGATCCTAAAAGATCGGACAGAAAGGTCAAAGGGAAGGAAAGGAATTACTGTAAGTCTTCACAAGAGCGTAACGAGCATGCAGAGGGGGACACACGTTAGCAGTTCTGCCTCTGCACACACTTGATTAGCTAGAGAAGGCCAGCAGGGGTGGGGGGGGGGGGGCAGAGCCAGACGGAGCCTGCAGGGCCGACTGTATCTTCCGGCTCCATGCCTGGCACCTGTCAGCCCGCCGAGCCCCTGACCATGATATTAGATGGTGTTGGCACACCTACGTGGGGTTTTTTCTTGCAGTCACGCCTCGAGGATATACAATCCCCTAAGAAAGCATGTATTAGCCGAGGGGTGACACAGACGTTTTGAATGAAACCTCACTACAGTGCACATAATCAGCCAGCTCTACTGGAGGACGAGGATGAATCTGCAGTTATTGTTACTAGGAAACTAGACAGGCATGTGGACCTGTGAAAGGCTTCGGGTGAAATCAGATGCACGTCTTTCTGGGAAGGGGTCAGTAGCTGCCAGCACATTCTGAACTGTACTATGACCCAAAAACATGGTTAAGCAGCACTAATTGTTTTTTTAAAGGTATTGAAGAGGGGCGCCTGGGTGGCTCAATTGGTTGGGCTTCCAACTTCGGCTCAGGTCGTGATCTCACGGCTTGTGAGTTCGAGCCCCGCGTCGGGCTCTGTGCTGACAGCTCGGAGCCTGGAGCCTGCTTCGGATTCTGTGTCTCCCTCTTTCTCTCTACCCCTCTCCCACTCGTGCTCTCTCTCTTCTCAAAAATAAATAAAAACATTTTAAAAAAATTTTTTTAAAAAGGTATTTTAGATGGTGATGTACACTTGATAAGATGCTGGGGAAAAAATTAAGTATACGTTAATAACCAAAAATTCTACAATATAGAAAATTCAAACTTCGTGGGAAAACTGAGTTTTCAGATACTTCAAGGTCTTTATTAGTCCCGATTTCCTGTTGCCTATTTTGTTTCTACTATGACCATTTATCACCACCTAATGGTAATCATTGGAATAACCCAAAAAGGCAAAAGATGCGGAATAGCACTACAGTTCCAAAATGTTCCACAAAACCTTGACTATGAAAAAATAAAGCGATGAGATTATTTCAAAGAATTTACCACCTGTCAAAGTCCCCCTGGAATTAAAAACTGGGTTTCCTTCCTGCCCTCACCAATTTTCCAGGCATAGCCTTTCATCATTCTGGGATAAAGATGCAGTATTCGCACTTCTAAGAATTCTAGGAGATTGTTGTGCTAAGTTATCAAATGATTGCTAAAAAATATACACATCCAATAATTTTAAACTTTTCAATTATATTCACGCGAGACCTTTACAATAAAATAAGAAATAACGTGGGAAGAATACGGAAAAAAATATACAGGCCTTTATAATCTGTACATTATGTTGGTGGGTTTCTTTCAAGATCTCTCTTTTAAAAAGGGTAACGTGTCTCCTCTTACCTGTCTTAGTGGCGCACCTTTGAGCACAGACAGAAATTATAAGAGAGGAGGAGTTCAGCAGGTTTACTTGACTTGCATGTTTAATGCTCATGAGTTCCCAGGGAGTTACGTGCTGGGCGGGGGGCAGCTACCCTTGTAAGAACACTCAAGACGTAAAAGCAACAAGTTCAATGCCGGCAAAACGGACCTTGACCTGACACCCAACGCTTCTGGGTAAAGTTTCAAAAACATGGTTCCTGAAGATTACATAAGATAATAAGACTGTTCACCTACTTTCTCTACCAGGAACGACAGTATTCTCCACTATCTTCCTTCTGAATATCAGACCTGATTAGTATTAGCTAGTATTATTATGATTCCCATATAGTCGCTCAATATTTGCTGAGGCCAAAACTGGAAAAAAACATGACCCGTGTTCTTGGTCCTTGAGAAGCCTATAATTTAGACAAGTAATGCACAGGAACCGCTTCGAGAAAAGGCAGGAAGAGGTAAACGCCATGTGCATGAAACACATAAAATGGGAGTTCAGATGAATACAAACTTCCACCTGGGGAACTGGTAAGGGCTTCGCGGACACGGTGGTCTGAGGATGAAGCCTGGGCGGGGGCTTGAGGCAGGCGGGCCGGGTGAGCAAGACAGCAGGAGGAGGATGGGGACCACGCACGAAAGTGGTCCAACGGTGTCACGAGTTACCGAGTTACGGGGGAGCACAGGGAAGGCTGAGAAAGCACCGCCACGGACACTCTTCGTTACGTATCAGCTGCCGTTGATACTTTTCCAATAGGCAATGGAGAGTGACTGAAAGGTTCTGGGCGGGACGGTAAGGATCACACCAAGACTTTAAGGAAATCACTTCAACGTTCACAGACAGGTCAGACTGACCAGCAGACAACCCGAGCCGGATTGGCAAGCAGCCTCTGGAGTCCGAGCCTCCTGCAGCTACTGGCCCTGTGACCCTGGGTAGATCACAGAAACTCGAGGTGCCCCCGTCCCTCATCTACAAAACGGGAGCGACAGCAAGCGCCTCAGAGAGGCTATAAAGATGTGATGAAACACACATGCTTCAAACAGCAAATGCTTAATTATCAATTGCTTAGCCATCAATTATAATGAGCGTCAGCAAGACCAGGACCTTTAGGACAGCCCAGTGTGGCGATAAGGTTCAAGGTGAGCTGTCGGGGGAGGGGGGACAGATGCAGAGGCTCTACAGAACGATCCGAGGATTCTGTCACGAATTGCTGCATAAAAGTACTGGGAATAAAAAAACGCAAACTAACCCCCAATTTTTATTTGAGTGACTCAGAGAACAGCGGACTCATTATACCGAGAAGTGATAATAAAGATCTGGCTTGAAGAGAGGCCGATTTTAAGCAACATGAATTTACAGTAGGGCCTGTCAGCCTCTCAAGACTGCTGGGAGGCATGTGTGGACTCAGGGTTCGGTCAGGAGTCTCGTGCTGAGCCCTTAAAGCCACATAAACACATCCACGCGTTTACAAGCGGCCCCAGCATTACTCAAACCCAGCACCAATCAAAATGATGTTACCTGTTGTAGATGACACATACCCTCAAAACTGTGACCTCTACTTTCTAGAATACTCTGACGAACTAACCTCTATTAACAGGTAAGTGGATTTGTGTTCTATTTATTAGGAGAAACATACCTACAAAAAAAAAAAAAAAGCATAACCATAATAGACTGCAGGCAAGTAGGGAGATAACTGTGGAGCAGGCAGATTTTCAGGGGTGGTCAACTCACCCCCATTCTCCCAGCCTTCATACTGAAATGAGGCATTCAAGTTTCGTAGGATACTGCGTTCTAGAAAGAGAAGTGGCCAGGGCTAGAAAATCTGTGGATACTAAGGATGAGAACTTGAGCAGATCACTTTGTCCTATTTCCAGATCTGTGAAAGGAGGGGTGTGAACAATGCATAAGGTCGCTCCTGTCCCAGGGTAGACACTGCAGACCCCCTGCTTCCTGTTTCCGGAACAAAACCGTGTGGATCTGTCAAAGACGTGTGTAATGTGAATACGCGCACCTCTGTCAAGTTCTTAACAATGTTCCCTGTGCGTCCACTTCCAACCTCGACCTTCACAACTCTCAGCCTTCCTGCTCACGTGCCTCTTTCCCGATATTGCCCATCTAAATGCACATCTAAAACACCCCCAGTGTCTCAAGCAAGGTCTTAATTCCGAATCGTCACGGGTGGCAGACTTGCAGAGTCTGAGCACTACATTCAGACACAACTAATCGAAGTATCTCGCGACACAAACAGCCCAAGAGTTTTTATGACAAACGAATTTAAGCAACACACAAGGGCGACAGCAACAAAGAAACCAACTGGACGTTAGCAAAACAAGAGGAAAAACCAGAGAGGAAATATTCACCTTCTCTTTGTCTAGGTGGATTCCGCTGATTTCAAAATCAAACATAAACAGTTCGGCCACTCGCCTATAAACAAAACGAACCCAGGTTACAATGGGTAACAATAATTATTCACATAATCACTTTCTTGGTAAATAAATTGGACTTTTCAACCATACTCTGCAAAAGTCAGATGCATCAACACACACACACGCACGCACGCACTTTCTTTAAAACCAGGAGCTTAACATCTCAGAAGTCAGTCCAAACATCTAGCTGATGGACTGGGCTTTTAAGCTCTCCGATGGGTGATTTAGTATCATATACGCCATGTTAACTGTATGATAAGTCTTAAACTGACAATTTTAACTGACAAAGGAATGACAATTTCTCCAATGAGGCCAATTTATCTGCCGTGGTTTTTTTTGTTTGTTTGTTTGTTTTTTCTGGAAAAGATGGCCATCTTTTTGACTGTCCACCGTCTTTCCTTCAAAAAAAAACTTGCTGCATACTTTATGCAACCCACCAAATAAGTACTTGCGGGCTGTACACATGCTAAGTGCAAGTAGGTAAAACTCGATAATCCAGCATGTATATTTAACGGAACTACAGAGTATCCTAGACTGCTTGTGGGTAAAGACGTGTGTGTTCCACAAGGCCCGGGTCCCAGAAGGAAACCGATACTTTTTGAATGAATGAACACAAGGTTAAAGATACAAATGTCCTAACAAGGATACAAATGAAGAATTTGGGAACTTCAAAGAGAGACCATCAGAAACATCCTTCCACAGGTCAGCACTATGTGAACCATCACCCTTCATTCCTGCATCGCTGTTAAAAGGCAGGTTCCTTACTTATCTGCTCCCATCCACCTAGCGCTATATCTGCTAAGACTTGTGATGGAAGGTTCCCTCACCATTTCCAGAATTCATACTAGCATGCACCGTAGAAAGCAACATCTTTTTTCTTCGCATTTTTTTTAATATAATTCATCATCAAGTTGGCTAACATACAGCGCATACAGCGTGCTTTTGGTTTTGGGGGTGGATTCCCATGATTCATTGCTTACATACAACACCCAGTGAGAGCAAGGTTTTTAATAATCATCAAATGCATCTGCAGACTTAAAAACATGCCCTAATTTTCCCCACCTTTCCTTGATGTAACAATTTCATCAGGACACTAAAAAGAACCGGAAACAATGGAGCAGAAAGTATCTTGAACACCATCTAAAGGAAGGGGTACCTTTTCATTAATTTTCTCCTGTAATATTTTATGCTTAGAAGTCCATCTCTCCCTTTTTAGTTCTAAGCTAACTTGATGTTGTTTACTTTCCCGTTAGATACCAAAGGAACCCAAATACTGAATTCATACATGTACTAATTGAGAGAAAATTTGGCGAGCTATGGAAACAGGACGAGTACACACAGCTCTTCAAATCTACTTCAGCGGAAAACACGGTCCCTGATGTCCGGGAGATAAGGATCTAATACCACTCGTTAAGTAAATCTGACCGGTAGATACGTTATCAGGGGATCAGGAAACAAAAACGTATCTGAAAGCACTTCTGCCAGTATCAGTAACCTGTAAGTAACAAATCATGCACGTCACTTCTTTATTAGCATGGGAAAATTACTCCTTAAGTGGTAGCTATTTATTTGGGTGGTGACGGGGAGGAGGACCAGAAGTGAGGCAATCACCCGAATTAACCCCTTCTTCCCTACACCACCAGCCTAGGCCAGGCTGCTGTAACCCTTGCCAGCCCTCCGGCCCTCCAGGACGACCTCTGTCAAGGTCAGCAGTCATTAGTGTGATTAAACTGGCATCCCATGAATCACCCTATCCTCTGCTGCGAGGCCTCTGCAGGCTGTCCCCCACTACCAAGCAAATCAGGTTCCTCTGCTGTAGGCTCCAGAGGCATTTGTGATTTCCACTCAACAACCTTAATCCAAAAAAAAAAAAAAAAAAATCGTTGGGAGAACACAGAATCTTTGCAAAAGGTTATGTTGGAGCCACGTGAGGGAGTCATGGATGCTTAAATATAATAAGCAGAGAGAACGAAACACAGCGGCAACCAGTGTTTTAAGAAGTCAATACATGTATTAGAGAGCGTGAAAAATAGTTACGATTAGCTTTACATGTAGAAGCCTGTTCCTTATTCATAGACTACAAACCTGTGAACGCCACCATGATAATTACTTATTTATTTCAACTCCTTCCAAACCCCAATAATTAAAAACATGAAACAGAGTACACTTGGACAATTTTTCAAAGGCCTTGTGCACGAGGTTTTCAGTTTTTCTTCCAACTGGTAGCAGCCACTTGACAATAAATTCTTTGATGCTGTGCCGGAAGCGGGGTTTCTTGGCTGATGGGACTTGTTTTCTTTTCTCTTTAATGCTGCTGCACGCTTGGAACCAATTTCAAGTGTAACACCTCTTTCTGTCAATAGTAATTTTTTTAACTATTTTTTTCGGGAATTAAGTTATCCAAATATTTGATCTACTCTCCTTGACTTTCCTGACTTGGCTTTCCCTGACTCTTTAGAAAGGGTCTACTTATCTTCCTGATTATTGCCCACTATACTTTGAATGGACAGAATTAACGTTCTTCTAAAAATTCTGAAAATTCAACAGACCACATTAATAATTTAGTCACTCACCTTCTTTCTTAAATAATGTTAAGGGCTTCACTCGAGCCCCTAAAATATCCCCATTATCTCTATCTCACGGTGATCTCCCTTCCTGAACAGTCAACCTGAAAAACATTCCACTTTATCTTTTCTAGCAAAGGTATTTTCTGTTTGTTTTTATAAGACAAAAAAAGCAAAAAAAAAAGATAACGGGGGTTGATAAATAGGGATGGAAATTTATTGTATAATGTAAGTTTATTACATTATATAATGTAGGTTTATTGTATAACAGCTTTACTGTAGAAATGTAGGAAAAAATTAAAATCGCTAATCTCAGCAAAGACAACCACTATTAAAGTTCTTATATTTCCCTTCAATCTATTTATGTTTTTAAGACGACGTGAAACTAACTACGATAAGGTTAGAGAAATTAGCACATAGTAGGTACTGGAAAAATGTTTGCTGAGTTTCCGAACGGACGTAAAGGGCACCGAATTCCTCACACTGGAACATCGCTCGCCCTGGCTGTTGGGCTGGGTGAGCCAGTGGGGGACACCCAACGGGATGTCCATCCCGAAATGCACAGGCAGAGGCAGTATCTTTGGTCTTGTGAAGACGCTGTCTCAGTGACAACGAACGTGTGGCTAACACCAACAAGAGAAGACCTTCCCTTGGCTTCTATCCAGTTTACTCTCGGTTTATTACACTCCTTGTTTTGAGTAAGTGGGGGCCAACTAACATGGACGTTTGTATCCTGCTTTTTCTTGTGAAATTGTACCACACACACTGAACATTTCTTTAAATGCCATCAAAACCATGGCTTTTAACGTTCGTAACATTTGGTCCCACGAACTAAAAATATTTTCATTTTTCCCACTCTGTAATCTATGCTATGATAAAATTCCTTGCCACATAAATCTCTTTATCCTTTTCTTTATGATACCTTCCAAGAAACTGAGCAAAAAGGGATCCTCCATAACTATTTATCAACTGACACCTAACTAGAGGGGACCCATTATCCCAAACCATTAAAACACTATTCTTACTCTGTTTCTATTCTGTTAAGTGACGGGCTCTCTATTTTTCTTTAAGGATGGAAGGGTCTCATTCTTTGAATGGCTACTATGGGCAAGACACTGGCAAAGCATTTTACTTTCATTATTTCATTTAAACTTCATATGGGGCGCCTGGGTGGCTCAGTCGGTTGAGCGTACGACTTCGGCTCAGGTCATGATCTCACAGTTCTTGAGTTCGAGCCCCGCGTCGGGCTCTGTGCTGACAGCTCAGAGCCTGGAGCCTGTTTCGGATACTCTCTCTCTCTCTCTCTCTCTCTCTCTCTCTCTGCCCCTCCCCCCAACATGCTCGCTCTCTCTCTCTCAAAAATAAAGCATTAAAAAATTTAAAAGTAGAAACATAAAAAATAACATAAAAATCCCGTTGGCATTTTTAGGAACATCTAGAAATGCGGTATGCATCCTGTCGGAACAAGTCCTTTGTACCTACCTAAAATGGTCCGCTATTCCACTACAATTTTTATACATTAAATACAGAAAAGTCGATCTTTAGCAAAATCAGATAATAACCTGTGGTCGCTACTCAGTCAACACCAGCTGAGTATAAATGCAGCACAATGAGCAGGCATTCAGCCTCTCCTTGTTTTGCTAATGAAGACAGAATCAGGCTCAAGCCTAAAATCAGAGTGAAGACAAACCAGTCTGATGATACCACCAGCTTTCCCAGTATCCTCAGCACGAGAATTGACGAAGTGAAATAAGGTCAAACAAGTATCTGCATACTAGGAATTCGGGGGAAATTAATGCCCCAAAGACAGCCTCATTGTGCAATTCGTATGGCACGGTACTCATACATCAGAGAAATAACAAAACCCCATTATCGACGGATCCCTGCAGAGCAGGGCTTCGTGGGGGCTCAGAAGCCCTGTGTGGAGACAGAAAGGAGAGAAGGAAGCAGGAGGAGAGAGAATCGGAGAGTGAAAAGAAGTAAACAACACAAACAGGTAAGAAAACGTATACCCTCTGAGCCACGAGATGAGTAATATATAGATGGCTTAATGACAAAGTTATAAAATTATTAATACGTACATAAATGTGCGCAAAGAAACATGGTATCCAAGATCCTGTATCAAATGTTTTGGAGGACTGACCTAGAAATGTAGCTTTTTCAGTTCGGAATAATGAAGGTCATCTAAGGAACCAAAGGAAATCATTTCAAGGATCTTGACATCCCACCAGTCAATAAAATCAACTGGTTTCTATCTTCCGGTGGTATCGATGATGGAACTTCACGCATGAAGCAAAGTGTAATTCCCAACTGTTTGGAGGAATTCATTCCTTTGGTAAGCACCTACTACAGGCCAGGAACTGCTCTAGGAGCCGGGATTCAGCTCTGAACAAAACAGACCAGTTCCCTGCCCTCCCGGAGTTCCCCATCTAGGGTGGCGGAGAGACGTAAACAAATGAGCAAACAGAAATGCTGGAAAAGGTCAGGACTAAGAAGAGAACACAAGCAGGGTAAGAGGACAGGGCATGACCTGGTACCGAGGAGGAGGAGTGAAGGCCTAAAGAAAGTGCAGGAGTCGTGCAGACTCCGGGAAGAAATGTTCCAGAAGGAGGGGGCTGTGAGTGCGGGGACGCGGTGGGGGTGGGGGAGCCATCCGCTGGCCTCTGTGGTCACAACCATAAGGAACGCAAAGCAGTCAGTACCTGGTTTCTGGATCAAGGGAATCCACAAGTTTTTTGTCAGCTAGCAATTTTTGCAGACTTCGATATAATTCCACATTTGTGTTCAACCTAGAAAAATTACAGATGGAAAAAAAACCAATTAAATGACTTTCTCATACCTTGTTTTTAGCGTTACATTAAGAGAACTGTGTGACATCCGAGCATGCACGCGCCCAGAGACCAACGTTCTGGGGGTTGGTTTTGCCTCTTCGTTTGGAAGAGAGGAAGCGTCACCGCAGCTAGAACAGAAACGGGGAGTCCGTCAGGCGGGGATGTCAGGGTACTGAGGGTTCTGAAAGGTAAGAGGAGACATCTGAAGCCACAACCAGCAGCTGGAAGCAGAAGAGCAGTCGGGAGGGAGGGGACGGGAGGAACGTAGCTGGCCATCTGAGCCCGCTGCCATTGAGAACTCATTCCGTTAGCAATAGGCCAATGGCCACTTCTCTTTGGGTCCTTTTAGTGAGAAAGGAGCGAGGATGGGAGGAAGGATGGGCACAAAGATTTTGTGGTTCCCGAGCGAAGAGCCTAGAACCCGGGTAACCTTTGCCCTCCTGGGCCAGAGTGGCAGGCCCACACCTCTGGGAGAGTTCAAGGACACGGCTTCAGGGACACGCCCTCGAGCTGCAACACCAACCCCACCGCTACTCTGTGACCTCGGGCAAGTTATTTGAATCCCCCCAGCTTGTCCGGCTTCAGGTCACCCTGAGGGTTAAATGACATGCTACGTGTAGAGCACACACTCCCCACCCTAGTGGACAAACACTAGCCTCGCCAGCCTGCCCTTGCCCCCCACCCCCACCCCCACTCCCAACAGCAGTTTTGCCCTCAGCCCGGGTCGCCATCCCACAGCCAGGTCCTCAGTCCTTCTTTCCCGGACGCCAAAAAGTCCTGGCACTCTCGGGGCTAAACAGTGAACTGGTTTGGGATACGATGTGCTCCCTGCCTGGTAGGTCCTCTGGGAAGGACGAGGCGGTAAGAACCATCAGCCAGTCCGTACTCAGGCACCCGAGGTCCCCAGTCAGTGCGTAATCAAACACCTGCAGCTCTGCAGAAATTGAAGGGCTTCTGTTGCTGTGGTTCTCACCGGCCACCCCAGAGACGAGGGGACTGAGGCACTCACCGCCACTGGGAGGATGCTCGCCCAGAAGGGCAGGCATACCACGGCTCCTGCACCCGGGCATCACTCCCAGGAAACCGGGAGAAAACCGACGTGGGCGCCTATCTCCCCCAGGCCCGCTCACCCTACGGGCCACCGCGTGTCACAAGGACAGGTTTAGAGGCAGCCCGCAGTGTCCTCCCTTCAGAGGTTGGAGCCAACGTCCCACGTGACGTTTTGTGTCCTAAGATCCTGAGATAAGGTCTCTAGCCTACAGCTGGCATCGACTCTAAACAAACACACCTCATCTCAGGCTTCTATTTCCGCTACTGGGAATAGATTCCTCGAGGATCAACGGAAGCAGTTACGACAGGACTCGGTTAAGGGCGCCTGGGTGGCTCAGTCGGTTACTAGTGACTCTTGATTTGGGCTCAGGTCGTGACCTCACGTTGGTGAGTTTGAGTCCCACATCGGGGGGATTCACTTTCTCGCGCTCTCTCTCTCCGGCAAAATAAATATATGTTGAAAATATATGTTGAAAAACAAAAAAATACATGTTGAAAACATATGTTGAAATACATATATATATGTCTATGTTGAAATATATGTTGAAAAACAAAGAAAAAGATACAGCTCAGCTAGACCAAAGGAGAAAAGCAGCCCTGGTGCTGAGAATGGAGAGCAGGGCGGGGAATGGAGTGAAGGCTGCGAGTTCTGCCTCCTGACCCTCCCTTCAGGCCCTCGGCAGGCCTCGGGCGGTGGCCAGAGGGTGGCACCGAAGGAAAGACTGGCGCACGTCTCCAGGATGAAGGGAGGACCTTGCCCGGATGCTCAGGACAACACCCGGCTCTCGGTCATGGCTCCCTCGTCGTCCCCCCGCAAAACTCGGAACCCACATCCATGAGGCCGGAACCGCATCTAGACTCAGGCCCGATGCAGCGTTCAATCAAGGTGGCTCAGGCGGGCACCCGGGCAGCTCTGACTCGTTTCTTGGGACTTTTCCCTGAACGGGGCGTGCTCCCTCCCAAGGAGCCCCCCCCCCCGGGCCGCCCCCCCCCCCCCCCCGCCCCGTGCAGCGTGTCTGGGGTCTGCAGGGACCGGCTTCGTCTCTTTCAACTTGCCACGGTGAGCAGCAGAGGCGACAGGAGATCACAGGCACTGTCCCCAGCAGAGCAGGTGACGCTCCGCGGGGCACGAGCAGCAGGTCCCCGTCCAAGCCAGGAGGCCACCGCGTCCACGCCGGGCCGGGCGAGCCGCGGCGCTCTCTCGCGGGGGACGCTGTGCGGCGGCGGCGGCGGCGCGTCGGGCGCCGAAGAGCTTTCGGTACCGCGCGGCCCCCGGGGGTGGTTTTCGCCAGCGCTGCGGAGCTCTCGTGGGCGGCGCAAGGCCTTTCGAGGCCCTTCGGGGTCACCCGAGCCCGCTGCGTCACAGCCCCGGCCCGCCTCGGCCCTCCGGGCTGGCTTTCTGACCGCCCTAGACCCTCCCCGACCCCGAGCTGGGGGGCCTGCAGGGCTGCCGGCGTCGAGACTCGGAGAGGCTCTGACTTAACGTGGCGACGACGGTCACCAGGGCAGCGGGGCTTCGCTCGGTGCCTCACGCGACCGCGGTGTGAGCCCGCCTTCCGCGCAGCAAACCCGACGCAAAGCACGTGACCGCCTCGCTGGCGGGGAAGCCAAGCGACCGACGGAACGAACGGGGGGGGGGGGGGGGGGCCACGGACAGACAGACACGGGGCCACGCCGCGGGTGCCGGGCCGGGGCCCGCCCCCGTCCCAGTCCCCTACCCTGCGGGCGGGGGACAAGCCCGGCGGACAAACCAAACGTCCGAAAGCGCAAATCCACAAAGCCGCGTCGCCCGAGACGCAACGGAGGGGGCGGGGACAGAACATACTTTTCCACCGCGGTGCCGATGCTTGTACAGGCTTCCTCCGCCGCCTCTCGGAACGCGGGCTCGGGGTGGGCGATTTTCACAAAATCGGCCTAATGAGGAAGAAAGACAAAACCGAGAGGGGGTGTGATGGAAGGCTCTCCTCCGAGATCAGAGGGCAGAAGGGAAACCCTCCGCCGTCGAGTCAGCCCCTTGGCTCCGACCTTGGCGTTTCCATTACTGAGCTGTTCCTACACGAGTCGGGCGAAGCGGCCTCTTTCTCAACGTGTTGTGAGTCCCCGGGACCCAGTGGGGATCGTTCCAGAGAAAATACGTTCACTGGCCTCGTTTTAGGAAAGCCGTTCTCCTTCAAACGTAAACGCCAAGTAAATTCTCCCTAATTCTATACTTCAAAAGAAGCAGAATTTTATTTCAAATACTCTACAACTTTCTGGCTAAGATCGTTTACGGTGCGCTTCTCACATGTTAACCTGGCTGCAGAGAACAGCTCTTACAGGGTTCTCTTTTGTTGTTTCAATTGACACACAGCACAGTTTCAAGACTGATTTAACTACATTCTAGCCTTTGTGCAGAAAACAAAGGCACATTCTCTCTTTACAGGCCTTTTAATAAAAATGGATTCCTACTCTTAGCTCCCATGACTCACAATCACCAGGGCCTGCAGCAGCTGCTACGCTGACCTCAGCATTTAACTGAGCTACACTTCTTTCTACTTTTTTAATGAAATCATGTAAAGTTAGACTTTAGTTTTCATGTTAATTGCAGTATACTTCAAAAGAAAAACGCAAGGGAACTACAAAATATCACGGATGTTCCTCGTTCTCTGAGAAAACAACATGTATGACCGGAATAGGAAATAAAACCACCACAAGGTAAAAGTTCCTAATTTTATTATTAGTTTTCAATGTAAAAACATTTAAATCCATAGTTTTATACATCTGATGTAACAATGAGATAACAGTACCTGAAAAATTAGCTATGTAGAATTTACAATTTGTACAAATTACTAATCTACACGTTGCAGAATTTACAATCAATATTAATTTCAAGATACTGGCATACATTTTAAAATTCATCTGTAGTACTGATGAGGAAGACACTACTGTTACATAGGAAATGTATTAAAAAAAGAAAAAGAAAGCGAATGTCCATTTGGTGGCAAATCATAGTTTATAAAATCCTTGCCCTATTATGGTACTGATCCTACTGGCAGATAAAACCTTAAAACTTCAAAAGGAAGAAGGTTCGAGGCACCTGGGTGGCTCAGTCTGTTAAGCGTCCAACTTGCTTTCGGCTCAGGTTATGATCTCACGGTTCGTAAGTTTGAGCCCCACATCAGGCTCTGGGCTGACAGTACGGAGCCTGCTTGGGATTCCCTCTCTCTCCCTCTCTCTACCCCTTCTTCACGCTCTCTCTCTCAAAAATAAACAAACATTTAAAAAAGAAAAGGCAGAAGGTTCTTTGACTTTTTTACTCAAAGATTTCCACATACAAGTCATATTTAAAACTTTTTAAATGCGATACTACTATACCTCATAATCATAAAAAACTTTAAAAATAGGACAAGCTACGGGGCAGAGAGTTAAGATCTCTCAGCGAGGGGCAAAAGCAAAACTGTGGGGAAAAAAAAATCCTAGACCACCACTTAATTAAAATGCAGGCTAAGACAACAAATAAACCACCAACGAAGACATAAAGCCAGTACTTGATGGCACATAAGTGAAATTCCCTGACAACTATGTCCCTTTGCCGATTCCATCGGCACAATTACATGGAGGAAGTGTGAGGGGTCCTTGGGCCGTGAGTGCCTCTCCCCTTCTCCTCCTCCACCCAAAGCATTTGCAGGGCAAACCGAGACCCTATAAAACCGAGAAGTGACTTCCAAACATGCAAAAAACAAGGATGGGGAGGTGTTACGCTGGGTGAAAGAGGTCATTTTCAAAGGGCAAGTAATTCCACTTATCTGACATTTTATTTACTTATTTATTTATTTAACAATTTTTTTTAACGTTTATTTATTTTTGAGACAGGGAGAGACAGCATGAACGGGGGAGAGTCAGAGAGAGAGGGAGGGAGACACAGAATTTGAAACAGGCTCCAGGCTCTGATCTGTGAGCACGGAGCCCGATGTGGGGCTTGAACTCACGGACCGCGAGATCATGACCTGAGCCGAAGTCGGCCGCTTAACTGACTGAGCCACCCAGGCGCCCCATTATCTGACATTTTAAAAGAGGCCAACTGCGGGAGGGAGAACAGGTGGGTAGTTGCCAGAGGTAAGAGGGGAGGCCTGGGCAGGACTATACAGGGGCCTTTGGGGGGTGATGAGATGGTTATGTACCCAAACTGTGGCGGTGGCTACGTGAATACGTGAGTTAAAATTCACAGAACTACGCCAGCCCCAGAAAGAAGCCAATTTTGCCAAATGATAATTTTAAAAATAAATCCTTTTTAAAAAGCTAAGTGACACTCCAACCTCTCCAGGTAAGGGAGACCTATTCATCTGACCTAAGCAGCCAGCCAGCCAGGAGGAGGTTCAGAGCAGCGGGTTAAGGGCGTGAGTCCTACAGCCAGAACGCCTGGACTCTGAGCCCAGCCCCACCCCCTACTGGAGAGTGACCTTGGGCACATCACTTAACCTGTTACTGCCTTTCTTTCGGCAACTGAAAATGCTAAGAAGGTTAGTTCAGTTAATCCAGGTAAACCTCTAACCAGGGCCTGGTGCCTCATAAGATCTAAAAAAAAAGCTGACATCAGAACATCAGCTCCCTGAGGCCAGAGACCGTGAGCGTCATAAGCCGCATTCCCAGTGCCTAGAACAGAGCCTGGCACGTGGTGGGGGCTCGACACTGAACGAATGCGAAGGGAAGGCAATAGATAGTCTAATACGAAGTAGACAGGCTCAGGAGGGTTCAGTTTTGGATCACGTGCGCCACTCTAACGACATGACTACTGAAGACGTGGCTCTTTAGGGCAGATACACGTGTGCCTTCTATCTCAGCAACAGGCTTCTCAGCGAAGAGACGGAGGTATATGTCTGTTTCAACTTCAAAATGTGAAAAAAGGAAGCCACTAATACAATCAGTTTCGTATCCAAATCTTAGTTTTCACCGGAAAAGACATTTCTGAAAAGGTTATAAAAACTGGCTTTTCATAGGATTAATTTTACTGTCATGTGCAGGTAAATGTCCTCTTAAAACTCTCGTAGAAGTTTTTACGAGGAATCTTTGCCATACGAGTAATCATTGTTTGATTATACATCACGTGCTATTTTCGTAACTACACGTATTAAGGTACAAGTTCTACATGTCACCCTTTCCTCTACATTTTTCCCTTCCTAATGACTTTCTCCCACGAGAACAAGTCAGCTCTCACGTGGTTCAGATGCTGTCAGCATACGTGTTGCCAAAGCGAGGACCAGATGCTTTTAACTTTATAGTCTAGCATTAAACCTAATAAACTTAGCGTAAACGTTAACAGCTTGACACCCAGGTAGTTTCGAGGCTCACACCAAGCGTCTTACCAAGTCGGCCACCCTGCACAAGGAATCAGAGAGCTCGTCGAAAATGAGCACGGTCTGGGGCCCAGGTGCCACGGAACACACACGCTCCACAAGCAAGTCTGCCTTCCTCAAGGCATTTTCTTGGGCGACCCGAAATCCTTCTGGGGCGCTGAGCTCAGGAACTCCAAAAAGACCCTGCAATCCAGAGAACAGTTCCCATTTGTCACTAAAAACACGATTTTTCGGTGTTAAGTGTAAGTCCTTTCTCGGAGAGGAAATCTCGGTTTTCACCGGTGTATCACATAATGCCATGTTCACATTTCCCACGTATTCCATAGATTAAACGACACCTGTTTTAAGAATGTGACTGTTTTTTCATTTTTAATTATTTCATATAAAACAAAAATAGAACGATACAGGTTCAACACCCAGCTCAGCCACTACTACAGACCCTACCTCATAAAGTAGTTACAAGGATTAAATGAGATGATACGTGTTTTTAAAGCATTTCAACACTGCCTGGCACGCAGAGAGCCATTTAATAGATATTAGCTGTAATCACCATTAGCCGTATGACCCCGGTTGGCCTAGTTCTCTCTCCTCCTGGGTCTAAGTTTCTCATTAAGCACGATGGGGATGACAGTACACATCTGACAGCATGGATACAGATATACTATATTAGAAAGTATATGTAAAGTCTTCTGGGGACGCTGCTGGCCATTGGGTCCAGTCCAGTACCTAGAACCAAGTATTCCACAACTCAAGATAGAGAGGATGAGTTGAGCACATAGATACTTCAGGAAGCTTTAATAAGCATGTTAAGACCAGCTCATCGGCTGAAAGCAGCAAATTTTATACTTTCCGAAAGCATGTCAGCATCTTGATAAGGACAAAGATCACTAATCCAATGGGAATGAGCATCCTTTTCTACCAGTTCAAACACTCTCGTTCCAGCACCCAGGAAGGCAGGATAGAAAACACAAAGCATTTACTGTGCATTTACTGCACGCCAAGAGGAGAATTCTGTACCTAATACAGGTTCCCTCATTTAAATCACATAATCCTAGTGCAGGAACCATCATTCTTCTTTCACACATAAGGAAACACACTTTAAGAAGCCAAAAAAAAAAAAAAAAAAAAGTTTGAGGTCATTAATTGTGGGAAAGACAGAACTTGAGCCCGCTTTGTACATCTCCAAAGCGCACACTTTTTCCACACTTCTGTATTGCAATTTATCTGTTTGAAAGTCTCTCCTGAGAAGGCAAAATCCTAGAGGGAGGAACCGCTTTCATCATTTGAACCAGCTGCCCAGCATAGTGCCTACCACATGGGCAAACTCGTGGACGAGACAAATTAACGGACCAGCGCTTAGCTCTGTAGTTCAACTTTGCAGATGACTAATAGGTTGATTTTGGAAAACAGCAAGAGGTAAAATTTTCAGGACCGATAAGGCCTGCCTTTTCTGCAAGAAGGGATGCGTAAAATTAACCTCTCTCCAAACTGATTAAATAATGAAAAAAAAAAAAAGACAGTTGCGGGCAGAGCAGAATCAGGACCAAAACCAAATCAGATTCTCTACACTGATTTAATTTGATTCAAGTACAGACTATTTTTCATTTCCCAGCACACCTCTCCACACTGCTCTTGGGAATTCTAAACCTCAGACTACTAGTTATGGAAATGATAAAAAAAAACAAAACAAAACTACATTAACCTTTGTGGTTTTGTGTTGTTCTCTTGTTTAATGAAAAACCAATTCAGGTACCTGAAAATCCAATGTCAGTATCTAAACTCGTGATCTTCCAAAAAAAAAACCAAAAAGCTAAAATTAGTTTTGTTTCAGGGGCGCCTGGGTGGCGCAGTCGGTTAAGCGTCCGGCTTCAGCCAGGTCACGATCTCGCGGTCCGTGAGTTCGAGCCCCGCGTCAGGCTCTGGGCTGATGCCTCAGAGCCTGGAGCCTGTTTCCGATTCTGTGTCTCCCTCTCTCTCTGCCCCTCCCCCGTTCATGCTCTGTCTCTCTCTGTCCCAAAGATAGATAAACGTTGAAAAAAAAATTAAAAAAAAATAAAATAAAATTAGTTTTGTTTCATCCACCCCAAACCAAACACTTTTTTCGTCTTTCTACCCAATACCTATACGTGGTTGTTCTCCTCTCACCAAGTATGTTAAGACCTTATTCTGGTATTTACCCCTATGGAAGTTGGCCGATTTCATACAAAAATATTTTTAAAACAGTCAAAGCTAATGGCAGAGATCAAATAAGAAAACACTCAAATCAGTAAGCTCACTGGTAACGGTATCCTAGGCTCTTCCAAGAAAGGCAATGGTACAGATAATGAAGAAATTTAAAAGGCAAACATAAAAGTAACAACCTGAGGAGGGTAAAATCCACAAATGTAAAGTACAACAGGAATAGAAGGGTAAACCCCTTTCAAGCGTGCCTTCCTTTCACCTTTAACTCAGGCACTCGGTAAATATTGACTGCCTACGTAACGCCAGACACCTGCTGCGTGTGTGGCCCTAGCAGTAAACAGGAACCAGAGAATTCAGTCAGTGACTTCCCGGGGGAAGAAATCAACGTGATCAACGCCATCGCATTATAGGAAATTAGACGGTTCTCAACAGTTTTTGTGTTTTATAACAAGAAGAGCCCAAAGCTTTGGAAAAAATTTAAACCGGCATTTCGAGCATCGCCGGCATTAGTAATTACACGGAAACCTGACGCCGCCCGTGAACTGTAGGGCGAGGCGCCAAGGCACTAGGGTTGGGTTGGGGCAGAAGCGCACTTCAGCTGGGGTTGGTCCCAGTGTGAGGCGAGGGCGGCACCCGGCAGGCGGGATTTACCGCCACCGCCAAAATGAACTATTTTAAGTGCACGTGGAGCGAGGGCTCACACGAGCCAAGTCCCAGGACCCACATTCTGGGGGGCAGGACCCCTAAAGACCGCCCCGCCCCCCTCACACCAGCCCCTCAAAGAGGAGGTGACGGGCAAGGTCACCGAGAGCGCACACGACACCCTACTGTACAAAGCGGGTTCGCTGCCCGGCTCCTCCCAGACCCAAAACACGCGGCCCGGATCCCTGCTGGGCCACGCCGGGGGTACGAGGGGAGCCCCCTCCCGCGCCGCTCACCCGGCGCTCGCCGAACAGGTCCAGGCGGCGGCCCTGGGGCTTGACATTGAAGGCGGCGCCCACCGGGAACCAGCTGGTGCTGACCCCTCGGGCGCGGATCCTGGCTCCGAGGCCCCTGGAGCCCGCTCGCCCGGGCCATACAGGCGCTGCCCGGGTTCCGAGCCCGCCCAGCCTCCCGGCGTACAGCATCTGGAGCCCAGAGCAGCCCCTTCCCCCGCCGCGAGACCCCGCCCCTGCACCGCAGCTCCCGCCGGGAGCACGCGCACCGCGTTTCCAAGGCAGCGGGCCACGCCGCACCACGTGACGCCAGCGCTTCCGGGTCGGGGCTCGAGGCCCTCAGAACGTGAGCACGTCGCAGTCCCGCGAGCAAGAGCGTCGCTCCGCCGCCTTCACGGCGGACGCCGCGGTCTTGCGCCCCCTTGTGTCTGGAGTAAAGAACGGCCCAGGTTTACGCTTCCCTCCCACGTGACTCGAGCGAGGCGGGCAAAGTCGCGCCGCAGGGTGAATTCTTCCAGGAGGGGCAGCGAACGCTGGGCGACCGCCGCCTGAGTGCCTTCCCCGACGTGACAGCACCGGCGACGCTCGTCGACTCTATCGGCCTCCACCCTAAACGATGGTCGAAATTAAATCTACGGTATGACTGCACCGCATGGTTGTGTGGAACCGAGTAAATTTACTGCCAGTGAGTCTCCACTCAGAGTTTGGCTGGTAAAATTGTTACGATAATTAATCTACAGTGTACATTTGCAGAGGGAGGATTTCGCCGCACTTCACTCAGCCATAGGGGAATGAGAAGATTTGGGGGCAGGAGGCCGAAAGGAAACTGCGACTTGGGGCTTAGGATGGGGAGTGTGGGAAAGGGCTGGGGGCCCTGGACAGCCTTGGCCTCCCCTAAATGAACGGAAATCACACGACAGGCGGAGTCGGGCCGGGTTCTTGTCCAGGACGGGAAGCTTACCCTTGCTAAACTTCAACGCCCTCGTCTGCAGAAAGGGAATCGTGCCAGGTGCCTGCCTCCTGTACCTTCCAGAAGTGCGTGCAGATTACGTGACCGAGTTCACAGCGAGGTGTCTTTCTTTCGAGAGGCTTCTGTAGGTGGAGGGAGAAAAATGCCACGGTTGGGGAAGGGACCGAGGGGAGGGGAGGCTGCCAACGGCACCCTCACATTTTGCCTGGCTTCCTCCCTGCAGACACCTGCCGGTCCCTGGTCTATTTCAGGGTCGAGCCGGGCTGCAGAGTGGCGGAGGCACGTGGGACGGCCCCTTGACAACTGACGCCTCTGCAGAAGTGAAGCCGGGGGTTCGGGTGTGAGAAGAGGCCCACCTAGGAAAGCGAGCAAGAGGGGAGGGCTGGCTACCGCCGCTTCCCGCCAGCGCCTCGAAATACGAAACACACAGCCTCAATGTTATGCAGGAACTGAACGCCGCCCGATTCGTTAAATCGGTGAGCGCACAGGTCATCGAGGGCGGTGGCGAGCTAGAAGGAGGATTCCTGTGACTTGTGCAGAGGAACAAGAGCCCGAGTGGACCTTTTGGTTCCGGGGCAACCCACAGGCACATTCTTCTGAAACCGCTTTATTTGAAGTCGTTCCAGAGCTTTATCTCCCCTGAATGTTTGGGCTTGGAGTAAAACTGTTCACTTGAGCATTGCCTGTTGGGTTTGATCAGTCCTAAGAGCCTTCTGGAAAGGCCCAGAAAGCCAGAAGGTGAAGCCAGGAGTGAGTGGTACGTGCGTCCTATAGATCGCTTCTAATCCGCCTTCCTCCCTTCGCAGGGGGGGGTAAAAAAAAAAAAAAAATTAGTTTCAAATGGAGTTTGTTTTCAGTTTAGCCTGGCAGGGAGAAAAGGCCCAGTTAATCGTGGTACATAACAATTAAAATTTAGCTAAGACAAGCAGTGTAGCGAACCTATACGATTCTTTACAACTTAACTATAAACTGTATTTCATTATGCATGTACGGTAAGTTGTGATTTCATTTTCTCCTGACTTTTAATCAAAGACTTCAAATGATTTAAAACCCCCAAATTCCTAACTCTGTGTTAATATCTCATTATTGGCAACCGGTGGCTCATAGGGCAGCCTACCCCATGTGGCCGACCTAATGGCCATATAGCAGACCCTTACAAAGATGTCAAATGTGTCGTGTAAAAAAGAAAATTCATCAGTATATTACCAACATATTTGACCAATAAATAAATAAATAAATAATATATATATATATTTGACAAAAATGCTTTTTCATTTTTTTCTTAAAAAGGTGCTTCAAACCTGAGAGCCTTCCTTTAGCCCAGAATGATTTTCCTACAAGGATCCCTAACCATCGTAATGCAACATTTAAGCCTAAGAGTGTCCGGGGGTGGGGGTGGGGTGGGGGTGGGGGGTGGGGGGTGGTGACAGCTTGTCCCAAATTAACCAAGTGTCTTGTGTCTCAGAGAGCCTGGCATCGTTAGACTGTTCAGGCCTGCAGCCCAGATTCACAGACAGCCAATGAAAAATCATCACAAATGGCGGATTACATGCGCCCCACCCCTGCCAGTCCAGCTTTATCTTTTGAAATCCTTTAAACTATGTTTTACATCCCATCTTCCATATTTCATCAAAAAAAAAAAAAGAAGAATTTTATAAAAGTTTGTATCCCATGTGTGGTCATAAATGTATTTTTTTCCTTATGTCTATCTCAGCGTATAACGTTGGGTTCCTGAATAACTCAGCACAGGTCGCCTCCCGATTCAACCCTAACAAAACCAGACTTCGGGGAGAAACTGCTTAGATTACTACAATTGAAAAAAGCCAGAGAGGGGATCCTGGGCTCAGTCAGTTGAGTGTCCGATTTCAGCTCAGGTCATGATCTGACGGTTCGTGAGTTTGAGCCCCACATCGGGCTCACGGCTGTCAGCCCAGAGCTCGCTTGGGATCCCCTGTCCTCCCCTCTCTCTGCCCCTCCCCTGCTTGCTCTCTCTCTCTCTCTCTCTCTCTCTCTCTCTCTCAAAAATAAACACTAAAAAAAGCCAAAGAATAAGGACACTCTGGCTCAATAAATAAAGTGATCAGTCCCGCGGTAGCTGAGGGGAAGGAGGACAGCAAGGTGGGTACAGGGGCCACAGTGCAAACCTGAAGGAGACACTCACAGTCAGGGTCAAGTGCATGCAGCGGCAGCACCTGAAGGTGAGCCCCTCCTTCGATTCTGCACCCAGGGCCCCTCCCTTGCTTCACCCCAGTCCTGGCTCTGTTCTAGAAGAAATAAGGAAGGCCAATCAAATACCTATAAACAGAAGTTATTTCTGTACATTTCCCAGATTTTCCATAAGCACCGAGCAGTTTTTCAATTCTTCATTTTTACAGACTGCTGCCTGCTTGTAATGATCATTTAGAAAAAAGCCCCACTTTCCCCAGGGAATGAAAACGTCGTCCCAAGTGTCTTGACTTGGAGCATGGATAGAATGGCCCTAAGTCCCAATTTCTAGTGGCCCATCCTGTCAGATAAACTGGTCCCAGGCTGCGATTTGGGAAATAGCGTGGCTTGAATGTGCACTGGACTTCCATCCTTTTGCTCCTTTATCAGTTGCTCTCAAACTCATGGAAAAGTATACGAGGGGCGCCTGGGTGGCTCAAGTCAGTCAAGCGTCCGACCTCGGCTCAGGTCATGATCTCAGGGTTCGTGAGTTGGAGCCCCGTGCCGGGCTCTCTGCCGTCAGCGTGGACCGTGCTTCAGATCCTCTGTCTCCCTGTCTCTGCCCCTCCCCTGCTTGCACTTTCTCTCTCAAAATAAACAAATAAACTTAAAAAAAAAAAAAAGTATATTGAGTTAACTGAGGGCTATGTAATACTTGCAGAATATTAGAGGCTTGGGACCGTGTAAAATGATTTCAGTCAACCACTGCTGTACCCATAGGAGACTGGAGCACAGAAGAACTGAATGACGTACCCACTGCAGGTTCCTTGGTCAAGGCTGGAACGACAGCCCGTACGTCTCGACTCTTCGTCTTGGGCTTTCTCCGCTATAATCACGCTGCCCCCCTCCTTAGGTCATAGACTCCTCAACGTTCTTTTAGACACAAGCCGTGGTAACAATGGCACTAACAACAAAAGACCTGCGTCACACTGGTTGAAACCGAGAATCCGGTGGCTCACGCAACAACCTAGTCCACAGGTATCTCTGCCTTCAGGGACAGCTGGCTTTAGGGGTCTTAACAGTGTCATCAGAACTGGCTCATCTCCAGCCCTGTTTGGCTTTGTTTTCAGGCTCTACAGATGAGCTAAATGGCTGCCAAGTAAAGTCCTGACGTCACCTGAAGATCTTGCCCTTCCCCACCCCCCCAACAGGCCTTCCAAAGTTGCACATTGCATGCCATTGGGTCTGATGGGATAGGGCACCATCTTGGAAATAGTCACCGTGGCCCGAAGGTACTATTCTTACTAAATAGGCCTGAATCCCATGTCTACCCAGAGTGTAGAGTCTACACCCTTTGAAAGACTTGTCTGAGGGTACACATCAGGACCAGACAAGAGGGAGGCAGAGGTGCCCATCTGAACAAGAATAGCCACTGTGGCCTAAAACGCAAGTTTCTCCTTACCTCGTTTTCTTAGTAAATTCACCTGCATCCTCCGCTTTCCACTGTAGCTGTTTAGTGTCTCTGTCCAGGAACCTTCTCCTTTTGCATGGCTCCTTTAAAGTTTTTATAAGGTAACGGGGCGCCTGGGTGGCTTCGTCGGTTAAGCGTCCAATTTCGGCTCGGGTCATGATCTCACGGTCCGTGAGTTCGAGCCCCGCATCGGGCTCTGTGCTGACAGCTCCGAGCCCGGAGCCTGCTTCGGATTCTGTGTCTCCCTCTCTCTCTGCCCCTCCCCCACTCATGCTCTGTGTCTCTCAAAAATAAATGTTAAAACAATTTTATAAGGTAAATAGTGAAAAAAATCAAAAGGAATTCACCCTGCTGTGTTTTGAACTTGTTTGAGACCTGTGATCTCTTTTTTTCTCCCTTTTGGAATGGGACTGTCTATCCTGTGCCTTTCCCACCATTGTATTTTGGAAGCAAATGATGTGTCTGGCTTCACAGGTTCACAGAGGCAGAGGGATTTTGCCCCAGGATGATCCACGCATTAGCTCTTACTTATAACTGACTTAAAGGAGGAAGATGATGCGATTGGGGACTTTGAGCTGGCGATTTTTAGATGAGATTTAGAGTTAGCATGGATGCTGACACCGTTAAGACTTTGGGGGATGTTGGGATGGGGTGAGTGTATTTGGCATTGGGGAAGGTCAGGAATTTTGGAGGACCAGAGCAGCCTATAATACGTTGGATCGTGTCTCCCAAACAGATACGCTGAAGTCCTAACCCTTGGTATCTGTGAACGTGACCTTACTTGGAAACAGGGTCTCTGTGGGTGTACTCAGGTTAAGAGGAGGTCATATTAGATCAGGGTGGCCCCTCATCCAAATGACTGGTGTCCTTCTCAGAAAAGGGAGGTTTGCGCACAGGCAGACATGGAGGAAGGCCGGCCAGGTGAGGATGGGGGCAGAGCTTGGAGGCTTCCACAAGTCGGGGAAAGTCTGGGTCTGTCAGAAGCTGGAAGGAGCCAGGTAGAACCTTCCTCAGGGGCTTCAGGGACACTGGCTCTGCTGATACCTTGATTTGGACTCCTAGCCTCGTGAGACAGTTACTTGCTGTGGTTTTCAGCTCCCCCGTTTGTGGTGCGTTGTGACAACAATCCCAGGAAACCAGTACAAATTCGAGCCTGGCAACTGGTTTCATAAACAACTATTTGTTGACCTAAATGGCGATTAAAACCCGAGCTACCAAATGAGCAAAGTGTTCCACAGCTTTCTGGAATGACCCGTCACCAGCTTACGCCTTGTGTTAGCTACGACATGGAATGAGCGCTTGGACGCTTCCCGGTGTCCCCAGAAATTCAGATGAGGGGTAAGTCCTGATGCGGCTCCTTCAAGAACTAACTCGCGTTATCAGAACACTGGTCCCATGAGAAACACGCGTGCAAAGGATTCTCCAGATAAGGGGAACGATGAAAACTCATAAATGAATTATAATAGATGATGCAGGCATCTTTTGAAGATTTTATTCTTAAGTAATCTCTACACCCAACACGGGGCTTGAACTCACAACCCCGAGATCGAGAGCTGCAAGGCCCCCCCCCCAGCTGAGCCAGCCGGGCGCCCCGACACGAGCACTTGGGTGCCGCTCTGTGATGATTACAGTAATGAGGGTGCTTCGTAGAGTAGAATCATTGGACAGCATTTTCACGAAGCCGTCTCCAATGGGTGGTGAGCAGAGTCTAACCGCCTCCCCGTCACTGGCTGAACAGAAGGAAGCCCGTGAAAGTTGTGTCATCGTCCTCATCCGCAAACAAGCCGTTAAACCTCTCCCCTCCTGCCACCTGCATCCACACCTCGTCCCCCAGCTTCAGGGGCAGCACGATGCCTCCGGACGCCTGGTCCTCCGAGCTCATGTAGCCGTCCTTGGTGTGCAGGATTTTTACCCCATTTTTGACCAAAGCTACCTGAACGTTCCTGGAGAAGACAGTGATGTGGTAGGTGAAGTAATAGACCCCGGCAACGTGGCAAGTGAATTTCCCTGTGGCTACATCGTAGTGATTGAATTCGTTGTACAGGATCTTATCAAATTTAATGGGCGCATCTGAAGCCGGAAACTTGCTCAGTACCGTGAGGCCCACCGTGAAAGCGCTTTTGGGCAAGACGGGAGTCTCGCCGATTTTCCCTTTTTCGCCTCGGTCCCCTTTCCAGCCTCTCATCCCCCGGACTCCCGGCTCCCCCTGGGGCCCGAGGGGCCCAGCATCTCCTTTGGGGCCAGGCTTTCCGACGGGGCCCATGGGGCCAGGTAGACCAGTTGGCCCCGAAGGCCCAGTGTGGCCCTGTAGCCCCTGAGGACCAGTGGGCCCCACGTCGCCTTTCTCCCCCTTTGGCCCTCGAGGGCCAGTCTCCCCCTGGAGGCCTTTCTCTCCCATGGGACCAACAAATCCCTTGGGCCCGTGTTTTCCTGGGGGTCCCTGGGAGCCTTGATCGCCTTTGATGCCTTTGGCTTCGACTTTTCCGTCTGCTCCTAGGCGGAGAAAGAGAGAATAAAGGAAAAGATGACTTGCGACACGTCACCTTGCAAAGCCAGCTTTGGCTTTTCTCGAGCACACAGAGGAGATAAAGCAGTGCAAGTACAGTAGACGCTCCGGGTCCGAACGTTACTTTACTCCTAAAGCGCGTGCGTGGCATCCACACCCGCTCACACGCGCGTGCGTGCACACAAAACCCCTTCGTACTCCTGTCCGCTACGGTGGCGTCGGGGTCCACGTTAGAAGTTCCAGCTCCTTACCCGCCACAGAGTCGACTCTGGCCACTACACACGGCCGACCCTTGGGCACAGGTCTTCGGAAAGGCAGACGAACTCAAGCTGCCTCCAGTGACCCGCCACTCAGCTCTCGTTCTGTGACATCTTCTAAAAAAACCCCTCACGGGACTGAACAGGCCCCTCAGGGCCCCCCGGCTCCTCCAGCCCGACTGGAGAGCTGTGGTGAGGAGCACGGGTTCTAGAGCCAAATGCCAAGACTCCTTCCTGTCTCCTCCACGCAGGCACAGCGGGACAAGCCAGTCAGCCACCTACACCTCTGATGCCTCATCCGTAAAACTGAGACAATAATACCACCTCATTTATAGGCTGTTGTATCGAGTCGATATGTGGAAATCGGGGCACCTGGGTGGCTCAGTCGGTGAAGCGTTAGACTCCTGGTTTTGGCTCAGGCGATGATCTCACGGCTCAGGAGTTCGAGCCCCGCACTAGGCTGTGC
>NW_024412428.1:3867045-3951980 GCF_014898765.1 Herpailurus yagouaroundi
CCCCCCCCCCCCCCCCCCCCCGGTCACAACTGGCAGAGCCCTCCTCCCCCTCCCAGGCCCAATTCCAGCGCCACCTTCTCGTGCACTGTTGCCAGAGGCCTGGAGTCAAACTTTAGCATCATTCCCCAGCGTCCACCCACCAAAACAGGCTTCAGCAAAGTACGGCCCGTGAGCCAAATCCAGCCTCACGCCTGTCTTTATCCGGCCCACGGGCGACGAATGGTTTGCATTTTTAAGTGGTCACAAATAAAATTCTGCCCTAGAAATAATGCCGAAAAATTATGTAAAATCCAGCTTTTAGTTTTCATGGAGTTTCGCCGGAACACAGCCCCACCTACGTCGCATCTATGGCTGCTTTTCGCTACGGCTGCGACCATATGGCCCGGGAAGCTGAAATTATTCACCATCTGACCCTTGACAGAAAAAGACTCATGAACTTCTAGAGATCAAGGGCCGCGCCGTCCTTATTGCTGGATCATCCTCAGAGGCTACAACGGCTACTTGTCCTTGGCGAGCGCCAGATGCCTAAGTCACTGACGGCTCAGAATTAGAGGGTGGTGAAACGGAACACGCTTTCTGACCTCGTTCTCCTTTCTCTCCATTCATTCCATCTTTCCCTGGACCACCAGGATGTCCTGGTTCTCCTAGGTGAAAGAGAAGGAAATAGACAAGGGTTAGAATCCTGATTCTGCGTTTCCTGAACATCGGTCTCAATCGGGGGTATAGACCGAAGAGTCCTGGGAGTGTGCCCCCACCCCCGCCATGCACACACTGTCTTTGGCAGAAGTGCCGGTGGAGAGAGGCAGATGTGAGTCGTGTAAAAGAAGTGAATTATGAAATGAATTGAGTGGACGTCCCAAGCACCCAGCTCCAGGAAGACAAGACAGGAAGGTAATATGTGCACAGATGATCACAATTACGTTCTCCCCTCGTGAATTGAACTTGGGTAGCGACTGACTGTTGGAGGCACTGGGTGCCTCACTTGCGCTCTTTTTCTATCTTGTATAGAGTGGGGTGGAAGGTTCACTAGCCTCCTGTGAAAACACAGATGACTGTGGTTACCTGGCGCTATTGGGGACGGAAGAAAGGATTCTGGAAGGATCTCTCCAGCACTTTAGAGTGGTGGTAGATGTCACCCATTAAGGTGGCATGGCCGGCCCCACTGGGAACATCAGGGGAGTGAGGTTTTGCCGACCACACATGAATTTTGAGCTCAGAACAGGCAACCCTGAGCTCCAACTTCCCATGTTGTAAGTCAACATCTCTGGTATCAAAGGCAGTTCTTGCTGTAAGGAAGGACAGTAGGAGCAAAAGTTGAAGGAATCATGAAGACACGAGTGTATCCCATGTATGTGTATGCACACACACAGCACACACACTGTGGTCCCAGTGGGAGGGGAAGGTAGAGGAACGGAGTTCATCAAGGTTGAGGTTTGGCCATTTACTTGCACTGGGCTGTGGACTACCCAGAAATGAGACTGGTCCAATGCCAAAAAGGGACATGGGCTCTACTAGAGATGTCACCCATCGGAGACCCCGCAGAGCCCGTCTGCAGGGCAGTGGCAGGAGAGATGTCGGGTGGCCCTCTGCTTCATCCAGCCCACCCAACAGATCCCCTGGATTAGCAAATGCCGGGAGCACAGAAACACCTAAAACCACCAAGACTTTCATTCAGCTCTACAGCTGACTCCCCATACGAAGTAATTTGTTCTAATATTCATTTCTCCAAAACTTAACAAAGGCTTTTTAAAAACCCATATTCCAGGGGGGCCCGGGTGGCTCAGTCGGTTAAGCGACTGACTCTTGCTTTCAGCTCAGGTCACGATTGTGAGATCGAGCCACCCACCCATGCCAGCACGGAGCCTGCTTGGGATTCTCTCGCCCTCTCTCTCTGCCCCTCCCCCCACCCTCTAAAATACAACAATCGTTTAAAAAATCCATATTCCAACAGCATTTGCTGGCAAAGCACCTTTTAGTTCATCCTGAAGTTACTTTCTGTGTATCATTTCAACCGTTTTTAAAATAGCCAGAGGAGTATCTAATCTTCTGACAGGATTCTGAAATAGCAAGAGGGAGGAAAAATGACCATGGTTTGTGCTCAGGTTCCCCACAGAGTCCTGAAATGTCTAATTTAATTGGGGTGTTTCTATCAATGACTGATACCTCATGGTACAGTTTATAATTGGGATGAGATTCATTCTAATGAATGTAAATGTATATCCCTACGTCCCAAGTCTTAAAAACCTCTAGGTTTTTGTCAGACATCTTGTCAGATGTCTGACTAGTTCATCATTGTTTTCTCCCACTCACACGCACTGGAAAAGGTCACGCTAAGAAGAGAAATGGCAGCGCTATTTTTGTGTGATTCTTGAACGTCTGCCTCATCAAGTCGACCTTCAATCTTCGATTTCTTTGCAGAAGTATTTCGGGCGCCCACCCGTTCGTGAGAGTTCGACAGTACAATTTGAAAGTCCCTCGGGCTGGGCACACGTAACCACAACACGCCACAGTACACGGACGGACGATGAACGTGTGAGGGCTCTCGCTCCTCCCACAGCACATGCTTCCGGCTTCACGTGACCTGTCCAAAGGGACCACGCAAAGCCACCCAAGTCAATTCATATAGGAAATATTTTCAAAGCTCAATTTTTTTCATCAAAATTTACCTTTTATTTTTTTAATTTTGTTTAATGTTTTATATTTGAGAAAGAGAGAGAGACTGAGCGTGAGCAGGGGAAGGGCAGAGAGAGACGGAGACACAGAATCCGAAGCAGGCTCCAGGCTCCGAGCCGTCAGCACAGAGCCCGATGCGGGGCTTGAACCCACAAACCGTGAGATCATGACCTGAGCCCAAGTCGGACGCTCAACTGACTGAGCCACCCAGGCGCCCTCTAAATTTATCTTTTAGAATGTCAATCGGAGTTTTGATGTTTTCCCCCTGTACCCAGATAGACCAATCCGCTTACGTTTCAGGTATGTGACCCTACGGTCAGACCCAGGCTCAAGAACCAAGCCTGTCAGTTGGTGTCATGGAATCCACTCACGTTTCCTGGCTTTTGCAGGTCTCCTTCCCAGAGGCTGCATCCTGACCCCAGATCCCCAGACCCTGGGGCAGGTCCCAACACCTGAGTCCCGCCGTGTGGCTTCAGTGGCCATCTGCTGTGGTATTCTCTGTCACGCCATGTCACCTGCCTCACCGTGTGGCAAGGCCCTAGCTCTCCCGTGCAGCGCAGCCAGGCGCTCTCTGCTAAATATTTAGCGATCAGATTTCTCTATATGCTCCAAGGGCCAAAGACCCACCATACCTGCCATCTGAGGCAGAAAGATCTACACCATGTGCTTCTAAAGACGGCCTGTAGTATCAGAGGTGATGGCCCAAAAGCAGTTGTCCCCACTAGATGAGAACGTCCGGTGGAGGGGGGAGCCGTGTTGGTCTTGTCCTGCATGGTACCCCAGAATCTGGCCTGGAGCGGGCTCTCGGTCACTGCTTTCTGAGCAAGGGGTGCATGAATGAAGGAGGGGGAGCGGGCAGGTGATGACTACACTGGTGATGAATGAATGAATGAATGAATGAATGAATAAGAGGAACGGACGGGTACATGGAAGGGTAGCTGGAGGCCACCAAGTGGTGAGTACCTGCCTCTCCCTTGTCGCCCTTTGCTCCATCTCGTCCATCTCTCCCGGGCAAACCATTGTGACCGGGATTCCCAGGGACGCCAGGGTGCCCCTGCCTGCACGTGTCCTGTGCGTTCACGTTTCCCATGCAGATCCCGCCGGCGAGCAGAAGCAACCAGGTCCTCATGTTTCAGATGATGGAGCTGAGCTGAGAGAGGGAAACACAGACCAGAAGCAAAGGCCTTTGTTTCTGGGGCCACAGACACAGCCTCTGCTCCTTGCCGTGGGGCACGGGCCCACTCCCGATCGACCTCGGACAGGATGGCCAAGACCGGTAAGGGCAGAAGCCGCTAGTGGATGAAGCTTCTCACAATCAGAAGGCCATCGTTCTTGAAAGGAACTCACGTGACTGGGACCACTCTGAATGGCGAATGGTCAAGGGGAAAGCCGAGTTCCAAGTCAAATACTCGCATTTACCATTCCGCTCCACTTGGGGCAAACCACTTTTTGGAGCCAGAGAAGGGAATGATACTCGCTTCTCGGCGCTGCTGTAACAACCAAGGTTGACTACAAAGTGCATGAAAAGCACATGTTCAACAGTAAAGCAAACACAGAATTAGCATTTGATCCGGCAACCCCAGTTCGGGGTGGACACACACAAGAGCTCGAAGCAGAGACTCCGACATAGTTGGACACGCGTGTTCACACCAGCTTTAGTCACAGGAGCCCGAAGGTGGGAACAACCCACACGGCCGCCGACATGTGAATGAACAAGATGTGTTTACACACACGATGGGATGCTCCTCAGCCTCGAAAAGGAGGGACGTTCTGACGCATATATTACAACACGGATGAACCTTAAAGACATTGTGTGACGTGAAATAAGCCAGACGGGACCAATACTCTCCGATTCACTCGTATGAGGGCCCTAGAGTAGTCGAATTCACAGGGACACAAAGCAGAACAGTGGGAGCCAACGGCTGGGGGAAGGGGAGGGGAAGCTAACGGGGACAGAGTTTCGGGTTGGGAAGATGGAAAATCTCTGAAAGCGGACCGCGGAGACAGTCGAACAACGTGAACGTACTTCATGCCACTGAACTGGACGCTTAAAAGCAGGTAAAGTGGTAAGTTTTATGCGATGTTTACTTTACAATAAAAAATAAACAGAATGAAAAACAGTAAAGCATTCCACGCTGTCCTACTGTGATGAGACATATGCTTTGAGTTAGATTTTTGACTCTACAGGAAACCACCGTGAAGGGCACGCGCACACACACACACACACACACACACACACACCAAGGAACAGGCAGTTTGCGAATAACACCTTCAGGCCCCACTGCGAGTTTTTGATTTGCTTTCCAACCCCATCAGGAGCGAAGGCCACGCCAGGTGGTGAGGTTTGCGATGAGATCTAAAGGAGCAGAGCAGCGAATCAGGCCAAGTGTTCTAGGCAGAGAGAACACACAGGCAAGACCCTACGGCAGTGTGCACACAGGATTCGTGGGACGCTCTTGACTACATCAGATCTCCCCGGGAAGGGGGCACCACACCGATGTCTCTCTTTCACGGCACCGTAGTACAGGGCTACCCTTACTTACGTCACCGTATGACTGAAGTCTGACTGCATTTTTCTCCTTACTGTACTCCTAGTGCTCAGTATTAAGCCTGCAGCACTGTGTTGAATAAATATGCGTTGACTGAAATGCGTGTGCCATGGCAGACACTTTAGGACATAAAAATAATAATAACCTGAGAATCGTGTCACACAGAGGACGGGTTAAGACGGCAGCGGAGTAGCCTGAGCTCGCTTCATCCCTCGAACATTCGAACACAGCTAGATGAATATCAAATCATTTGAACACACGAGAAGCCGATCTGAACTGAGAGGGCCGGGCTGCACAGCTAGAGCTAGAAAAGCAACCCCAGTGTGGACGGTGGGAGCCACGGAGAGTTGGCCTCGGGGGAGAAAAGAACGTGTGTGCTGTGGAGGGGAGGGAGCCCTGATCACAGAGAGAGGAGTGAGAGAGAGAGGGAGAAGGAGAGAGAAAGAGTGAAGGAGCACCTAAGGGATCTCAGAGGAATAAACCTTCCCCAAAACCACTGGGAAAAGAAGAGGGGCTAACCACCACAAGCTTTTATGAGCCGCAGAGCGCAAAGTCTGAAGTTACCCAGGTCAGTGCCATCACCAGCTTTGCGCCGGTGGGCCTGGCGGTGCTCCAGTGGGGAAGGAGTGTGGAGTGTGGCAACCCGAAGCGGGCAGCATGGTCTGAGGATCTCTCAGGTTGCGCAAGGAGAGACAGTTCCCTGGCTTGAAGTGCATTTGGGAGAGGTGGACTGGCCTCTCCTGGGACAGAAAGACCCCGTGGGCACCAGCCTGCCGCTCTATTCACTGGCATAAGAACAGAGATGCCAGCTGAGGGCGGCAAACCTTGGGTGCCGGGTTTTGGCTGTGCTTTAACACCAACTCCAAAAAATTGCTAGAACTAATACATGAGTTCAGCAACGTCACAGGATATAAGATCAATGTCGAGAAATCTGTTGCATTTCTATACACCAATAAAGAAGCAGAGGAAAAGAAACCGAGGCATCGATTGTGTTTGTAATTGCACCAAAACTCATAAGAGACCTAGGAATAAACCTAACCAAAGATGTAAAAGATCTGTATGCTGAAAACTATAGAAAACTTATGAAGGAAATTGAAGAAGATGCAAAGAAATGGAAAAACATTCTGTGCTCATGGATTGGAAGAAAAAACATTGTTAAAATGTCAATGCTAGGGGCGCCTGGGTGGCGCAGTCGGTTAAGCGTCCGACTTCAGCCAGGTCACGATCTCACGGTCCGTGAGTTCGAGCCCCGCGTCGGGCTCTGGGCTGATGGCTCAGAGCCTGGAGCCTGTTTCCGATTCTGTGTCTCCCTCTCTCTTTGCCCCTCCCCCGTTCATGCTCTGTCTCTCTCTGTCCCAAAAATAAATAAACGTTGAAAAAAAAAATTAAAAAAAAAAAATGTCAATGCTACCCAAAGCAATCTACACATTCAATGCAATCCCTATCAAAATACCACCAGCATTTTTCACAGAGCTAGAACACATAATCCTAAAATCTGTATGGAACCACAAAAGACCCCGAATTGCCAAAGCAATCCTGAAAAAGAACACCAAAGCCAGAGGCATCACAACTCCAGACTTCAAACCATATTACAAAGCTGTAGTGATCAAGCCAGTAATGGTAATGGCATGAAAGCAGACATACATCAATGGGACAGAATAAAAAGCCCAGAAATGGACTCACAATGATACGGTTAACTAATCTTTGGCAAAGCAGGAAAGAATATCCAATGGAAAAAAGACACTCTTTTCAACAGATGGTGCTGGGAAAACGGGACAGCGACACGCAGAAGAATGAAACCGTACCACTTTCCTACACCACACACAAAAATAAATTCACAATGTACGCAAGACCTAAATGTGAGACAAGAAACCATCAAACTCCTAGAGGAGAACACAGGCAGCAACCTCTATGACCTCTTACTAGACGTGTCACCAGAGGCAAGGGAAACAAAAGCAAACATGAACTATTGGGACGTTATCAAGACAAAAAGCTTCTGCACAGTGAAGGAAACAATCAGCAAAACTAAAAGACAGCCTACGAAGTGGGAGAAGATATCCGCAAGTGACATATCAGATAAAGGGTTAGTATCCAAAATCTATAAAGAAATCATCCAACTCAACACCCAAAAAACAAATAATCTAGTGAAGAACTGGGCAGAAGACACGAATAGACATTTTTCCAAAGAAGATATTCAGATGGTAACAGACACATGAAAAGATGCTCAACATCGCTCATCGTCACATGAATACAAATCAAAATCCTGATGAGACGTCGCCTCACACCTGTCAGAACGGCTAAAATTAACAACACAGGAAACAACAAATGTTGGCAAGGATGTGGAGAAGGGGTGTAACCCTCTTACACCATTGGTGGGAATACAAACTGGTGCAGCCACGCTGGAAAACAGTATGGAGTTTCCTGAAAAAGTTACAAATAGAACTACCCTACGATCCAGCAACTGGACTACTAGGTATTTACCCGAAGGATAAAAAAATACAGATTCAAGGGGGCACACGCACCCGGATGTTTATAGCAGCACTATCAACAATAGTCAAATTAATGGAAAGAACCCAAGTGTCCCTCAACTGATGAACAGGTAAAGAAGATGTGGTATAGGGGCACCTGGGTGGCTCAGTCGGTTAAGTGTCCGACTTCAGCTCACACCATGATCGCATGGTTCGTGGGTTCAATCCCCACGCCGGGCTCAGTGCTGATGGCTCAGAGCCTGGAGCCCGCTTAGGATTCTGTGTCTCCCTCTCTCTCTCTCTGCCCCTCTCCTACTCACGTTCTGTGTCTTTCTCTCAAAAGTAAACATAAACAATTTTTTTAATTAAAAAAGATGCGAGATACACACACACACACACACACACACACACACACACGATGGAATATTACTCAGCCATCAAAAAATGAAATCTTGCTGTTTGCAATGACATGGATGGAGCTAGAAGATATTATGCTAAGCCAAATAAGTCAGAGAAAGATAAAACCCATACGGTTTCACTCATTGGAATTAGGAAACAAACCAGATGGACATATAGGAAGGGGGAGAAAGAAAAGAGAGGGAAGCAAACCGTAAGAGACACTTAATGATAGAGAACAAACTGAGCGTTGCTGGAGGGAGGAAGGAGGGAGATAGGCTAGGTGGGCGATGGGTATTGGGGGGCACTTGTGATGATGAGCACTGGGTGTTGTATGTAAGTGTTGAATCGCCACTATGACACCATATGTTAACTAACATACTTTAAATTAAAATTTGGAGAAGAAAATAATAACATGAGGCTAGTGAAGCAAGTCAGAACCCAGACCCTTATACAGCACTGAAGGCGACGTCCATCCGCACAACCTTTCAGATAAAAAGACGTTCATATCTTAAACTTAGTGATCTCGTGCCGAAAATTCTTAATAATCCAACATTTGTTTGCCAAACATATTAGCCATGACATTATCTGTCATAGTGCAAAAGTGTGTACTGCATAATGTGCTTCCATCCGTGCTGCTTGGGTATAATATTATGCAGCCCCTGAAATAATTATGTAGGTCATGTAGAAATAAAATATGTGAAAGATATATGTTGTGTTTAATTAAAAAAATTTTTTTAAATTTATTTTTCAGAGAGAGAGAGAGCGCGCGCGCGCGCGCGAGCATGAGCAGGGGAGGGGCAGAGAGGGAGGGAGACACAGAGTCTGAAGCTGGCTCCAGGCTCCCAGCTGTCAGCACAGAGCCCGACGCGGGGCTCGAACTCACAAAATGCGAGATTGTGACCTGAGCTGAAGTCGGATACTTAACCGACTGAGCCACCCAGGCACCCTGATGTTGAATTTTTAAAAAGTAGAATAGGGGCGCCTGGGTGGCGCAGTCAGTTAAGCGTCCGACTTCAGCCAGGTCACGATCTCGCGGTCCGTGAGTTCGAGCCCCGCGTCGGGCTCTGGGCTGATGGCTCGGAGCCTGGAGCCTGTTTCCAATTCTGTGTCTCCCTCTCTCTCTGCCCCTCCCCCGTTCATGCTCTGTCTCTCTCTGTCCCAAAAATAAATAAAAAACGTTGAAAAAAAATAAAATAAAAAGTAGAATAAAATGGCACGTGCATTATGAATTACATAGGTACCCATGTAATTCTATATGCATATCGACAAAAACTAGGACCAAATATATCCAAATGAATATGGCTGCTTTAGAATAGCAGGGTTATGAGGGTTTTTCCTTTTTAAAAAATGCTTTTTTACAGTGTCTATTAAAATATTTCTAGATAAATAGTAAAACCAGCTAGACTTGTCTAGGATTATATCGCCATCTTATGGAAACTTCTAAATATCACAGCGTCCAGTTTGATGGCAAAGTATTTTTAGACAAGAAAATACAGATGTTTCCTTTTGAAGTCACAAACTTACACCATTTCAGGAAATTGAATTGTTTTCTTAGAGCCAAATTCCATAAATAATCTACACCATCCTCTTTTGTTTAACTCAGAAGTGACTGGTCATAGTTGAATCGAAATGGCACAGACCAACCTCTGCTAAAGGGTCTATATTTTTCCTTTCAAATTTTTTCAAAATGTATTACAATTATTTCAATAATAAAAAGATCTCAAGATCATAAAGGTATCAAATTGGGTTAAATTCCATTTTGTCCTCCAGCTAGGGAAGAGCTAACATCTATCCTTCCGTAATTTTTTTTTAATTTTTTTTCAACGTTTTTTATTTATTTTTGGGACAGAGAGAGACAGAGCATGAACGGGGGAGGGGCAGAGAGAGAGGGAGACACAGAATCGGAAACAGGCTCCAGGCTCCGAGCCATCAGCCCAGAGCCCGATGCGGGGCTCGAACTCACGGACCGTGAGATTGTGACCTGGCTGAAGTCGGACGCTTAACCGACTGCGCCACCCAGCCCCCCCTGTCATTTATTTCTCTGGTTTTGAGCACTTGCTTAGACCTCAACCCTAGCACACAGACAACCTTCAACAGATGACTGTGAATAACCAAATATGCTCTGCTCCCAAATAAGCAGGGAAATAAGCTATGGCACTATCTTTAATACGAAAATTGAGAAGAGGGACGTGAGGGTTTGCACAAGGAATACAGTAGACGTTATATTAATACGTCATTTGTAAAAATAAAAAGTTGTGTTTGTGCTTCTTGCAAAGCCATAAATTGGAGGGGCGCCTGGGTGGCGCAGTCGGTTAAGCGTCCGACTTCAGCCGGGTCACGATCTCGCGATCTCGCGGGATCTCGTGATCTCTCGGTCCGGGAGTTCGAGCCCCGCGTCGGGCTCTGGGCTGATGGCTCGGAGCCTGGAGCCTGTTTCCGATTCTGTGTCTCCCTCTCTCTCTGCCCCTCCCCCGTTCATGCTCTGTCTCTCTCTGTCCCAGAGATAGATAAACGTTGAAAAAAAAAATTAAAAAAACAAAGCCATAAATTGGATCCTCAGTTTCGTTAGTTCAGCCCACAAGTGATGCACTCAATTTAATTGCACTGTGTGTCGTGGAATTGATGCACCTTTTAATTCCTCTACGTGTTTCTCCAGAATGCGCGAGAGCTAGGAACGCTTCTCTCCCGTCCTTCCCCCCCCCTCCCCCTCCCTCCTCTCACCTGGATCACTGCCACCCCCACCCCATCTCCACACTGCACCTAGGCTAGGGAGCACTTATTAGGCGCCACCCTAGGTTATAAGGACAGCCACTGCATCTTTCTGCTTGCTTATTTTCAGTACATCACCAACAATTATTTGTTGAATGATTTAAAAAGAGAGAGAAAAAAAGAACTTTCGAAAGAAATATCCTGGCTCCAAATGTGCGCGACGCAGCCTTTGGGGGTGTGGCTCGGTATTAAACCTAATCCCTGTCGACGCCTTCGGTGGAGATCACTAGTTTCTCCAACCCCCCCCCTCCTCCCCTTGCTCCCCGTAATAGAAATTCGAGGCGGCATGTGGCTGCCCGCAGTGGACATTTCCCAGCCTCCCTTGCAGAGGCCTGGAAAATACGAGGAAACTGGATTCTGGCCGGTGGGAACGAACAAGAGGGATCTGTGCAAGGACCACAGGCTTCACGGGGCGGAGGGCTGCTCCACCCTCCCCGGGCCCCTTGCCCCTCCCTGCGGCTGGGGTGTGCGTGGGTGGGTAGGGGGGGTGGTGAGACGTCTTGGGACTCCTTGAAGGAGAGCCACCCTTCGGGGATAGAAAATCTCTGGTCCCTGACGGCCACCCAGACCAGACCCGCCCCGCCGGCCCGTCTCTGACACGAGAGGGAAGTACATCACAAGCCTGCTGGAGCCACTGTTATTTGGGGTCTCCCTCCCTACTGCTAAGCCCACGTCTTGACTAACGCGAGGCACCTGCTGCCACAGGGGTGAGCATTCATCCCAGCGAGGAAGGTCGGTGGCCATGTGTCGTGGGCCCGATCCTCAGAGTTGCTGAGCACTCGCTGGATATGCAGCCCTCCAGGCGATAGATTAAACAAGCGACCACGGTCCTGGCTGAGCCGGATCCATGTGAATCACAGGGAACAGACGCGACCCTCCCACCGAACGCCCAACCCGCGGGGCCGAGGACCCTGGGATTCTGCTGTGATCTCCTAGACCTGACACACTGCCCGGGGGTGGGCGGTGGGCAGAGGGACACAGACCGCAAAAGACTTTTGTGCTTACGGTTTTTTTACCCCCCCCCCCCCCCCCCGCAACAGGTCCTGACTGGGTTTCCGGGTTGTTTCTCCTTTGCCTGACCGACACGGTGCCTTCACTACTGAACTTCTGGTTAAGGTCACTCGGTTTAATAAAAGACCTGTCAGAATCGAGCTGAGCGGCGCACAGTGGGTCTCCCAGCCTCCGAGCTTCTGCTCTGCTTCTTGCGTGTAACACGCGAGAGAAGAAACAACCCCGAACACCCCTCCCCGACTTGACACTTCATGAACCTAAAAATCAAAAGACTGTCGCTCATCGAGTACCTTTTCTTCCACATGCCCTGCACATTGTATTTCTTCTTTAACGTATGTTGAGGGGCTTGTTTTCAAGCTACGCCGTGTACGTGACGAAGCACGGCCATCCGTATAAACATGCACACGCTCAAATTTGTGCCAAATAATCTACGAGCTCCTCTAGAAAGCTCTCGGGGAGGGTCTACTCTTACGCCTTCTCCTGTAGCTTCATCCCTCCTCCCGGCCAGTTTGCAGGGTTCTGGAAGAACCTCAAGATCTGCTTTTGTCTCCTGTTCACCTCTTCCGCAAGAATGAATTCTGAAACCAGCCTGCTCCTTTCCTACCCAAAACTCGGCAGACAGCTGCCTACCTCGCCAATAACTAAGCACGATCGTCACACACGGATTAAGAGCTGCTTTAGGACTCCCATGCCTTAAATCAAAACCAAAGCAGCGGTTTCCTAACGCACTTACCTGAACCCCAGGGCCACGGGCTGCTTGCAGGTGCTGCACAAACCAGGAATCAAGGGCTCACTAAATAAAATCACGCCTTCCTGCCACATAATTCCCTAGTGGATGTATCTGCAAAACAGCAGGAAGGGGAGGGAACCGAGTAAGGCACAAGATGTTTTGGAAGAGCTTCAAAACTTGCAGCCAGACTGGAGTCAGGTAGCATCTTCTAGCACTATCTGTTCAGGAGACTCGGCTCTTTACCCCCCTGTCCTTTTTAATCAAGGGAGAGAAAGCGAGGTACACTTCCGAGTCTGGAAGAAGGAATCCCCACAGCCGGTGTCTTTCCTTAAAGTGACGTTTATGCCTTTGCTTTGGCCGCCTCCCCGCCGACCTTGGGCCGATTGCGGGCCAACAGGACGACAGATTACTGAGGTTCCAGATCCCTGGAAGGGACTTCATTTAACGAGATCTCTCAAACTTCTGCGTGGGTCCTGTGATTGTAGACACCGTGTGTACCTTGGTATTTAACGCGTGTTCTCTTCACACACACACCACCTGCCACTGAAAGAGGCACGGTGCGACTATTTTTCGGACGCCACGTAATCATTAACGTTTCATTTTGCCCCATCAGAGTTCATTAACACGGATCTCTAACTGAAAAATAGCCTCAGGAGGACAAACGTACACAACGCTGTTTTTCAGAGGCTGTTGAGAACCAACTCGGACAACCTAGCTGGACGGCAGAGGCCACACAGAGAACGGGGGATGCGGGCTGGGCAAGTCCCATCGGACAGAAGTAACACCCTCTCCACTCGCCCGGCGTCCGTTCCTCGTCTGTACCGCAGGGACAGCCTCACAGGGCAGGGCGGGATTTCGTTTGGCGACCGAAGCTAATCTGCTTTCTCTTCCGTCGTCCCGTAGCCTGAACTCCTGACCCGTAAACGCACCCAGACACCTCCGGTCACTTCTTAGTGGGAGGGGGGCAGCCCGAGCGTTGACCCCGGGGACAACTCCTCCCTCCTGCTGTGGCTGCCCCTCCCCCACCCGGTGTCACCCTGGTCTTCCCCTTCTCCATCCCTGTCTCCTCCCCCGTCCTCTTCCTCTGCCGGTTCACGCTCCGGGGGCGATCCAGGGCCGACCCCCTCCTTGGGCCGTCCGCTCTCGGCTTCCCTCCCACCCGCACCTCCCGCTCTCACCTCTCTCTGGAGCCGCAGCGGCCAGCGGGTAGACCAGAAAGTCACACGGGCCCCCCGCCAACCCGGCCTCTCTTCTCTGCGTCCGTCGGTGGCACCAGCACCCGGCCATCACCCCGGGGCAGGACCCGGAAACCGCGTCTCGTCTCCACAGCTGCGTGACGGGCTCACGGCTGAGCATCCTTCACCTGTGCCCAGCCTCGCCCTCTTCTCCAGCGTCTCCGCTGCTGGACACGGTCTCCCAGGTCACCCCTGGCCTGCTGCGAAATCCACCCTTTTCCCCGTCCCCGGGACGAGCTGAGCAAATCCCACACGAGCCGAAATCCCACACAATTTCCTCGCCTTCCATTCTTCGGCCACGAAACCAAATCCCAGGACCTCACGCCGGTTGGCAGGTCCTTCGGGAGCCGGCTTCGACCCCTTCGGTTTCTCGCGCGGCCCGTCAGTTGGATTCAAGCCACACACCCAGGCTCTTCGGGGCTGGGGGGGCCCTCCGGGATGCTGCCTGGGCCTTGCCTCCCGGGCCCCCTTCCCGCCCGGCCACTCGCCAGAGGGAAGGACTCCGTTACCCGAAGGCCGCGACTTGAACACCCCCCCCCCCCCACCGTCGCTGCACACTTTACTTCACCATGAGCTTTCATCACAACTCCATGTGCCTGTCTCCCCGCTTCGACCAGACGCTCCCTGGGAGGATTACCCAGCTCAGCTCGCCTCTCCGCTGCACAAGGCAGGCTGTGTGCTCCACCGAGGTCGGCTACCCCTCAGCCCTTCTAGCAAAGCCCCCACCGCCCTCTTTTTACCAGTTCCTACATATGGCACCGGCTGGGTCCCTGGGAGCCTCCCCGGGGAGGCCTTTCAGATTCCCAGTGTTCACCTTCCCCCGTCCCCTGCCCCTAAGCTACCCCCTCTTCCAGGGCAGCCCAAGGGAAGGGAGAGAGCAGTTTGGGAAGGAGGTGGAGGTTAGGAGTAAACAGTGGGGACGGGCTGCCTGGCAACCCTCACGGGGGATACTTTTCACTGCAAACAATGGGCTATTTACTTCACTTCTCTGAGTGTTAATTAGAGAAGGAAATTCAGGCATGTTCCCCGCCCCCAGAGGGTAAGCTGCGGATCTCCTGGTGAAGCGGCTGGATCTCCACCCGGAACGAAAGGCGAAAGGCTTGTAAAGGCCTGTGCGGCTCATCTACCGTCCATCCAAGAGCTGCTCCTACAGAGAAGGCCTTTTCACTCTGGGTGTGGCTTTACCAGGCTTATTCCAACATGTGCGGACTTTCTTCAGTCGAGCGGCTCCTCCCTGTTCCCCTGGGGACCCCTTCTCTCACACTTGTCTAGTGGTTTAAGCCTGATCATTCAGGGATGAATTTTTACTGACAGGAAGTCTATCACTGTCCAGTCAGGAAATGAGCTGTAGATCCAGAAACCCTCCTAGCACTCACTTTCTATTAAAAAAATAAATTTAAACACCACACACACACACACACAGTCTTATTTTACTACTCAAATGCATTACTGGAACCAGTTTGGCAAATTAACTTTAATATACAGATACAAAACAACAAATATAGATTCACAGCATTTACAAGAAATCATTCAAATAACATTGTAAATAATATCTTTTTTTTCGTTTTTACAAAAACTTCATTCAACAGAAATACGTATCAAGTTACAGCAGTCTGGTACAACATAGTTGAGCTGTCAACAGCTAATTCATCAGTTTCGAAGCGGTCACTTGGCTTAACAACATTGTCTTGATGTTGATGAGTTAAAAATCAAGGAAAGGGTTACTAAAAGTTTGCAAAATGGGTAAACACAACTGATGCTAATATTTACAAAAGAGACCAATTATTAAATTACAGAATCAGTTAAAGGACTTTCTAAATATAAAGGTTGATGCCTATGACATAACTAAGACAATAAAGTTAAGCGTGTTGCAGCTAAGTATATTTGCATCAAATATCTAAGCTTCTGGGTTTCTCTTTTCAAGATCAGACAGTTGGCTGCTTATTCTATTCAAAGCCATTTGAACTCTACTTCCGCGGCGCGCATCCTGAGATAACAGCATCAGCCGAGTGGAATTCTGACAAGGACATTTGTAGGGTAAGCTTATTACAGGGACACCTGCTTTTGAGCGGTTTGACCTCGCCGATCTGTGTCCAGCATCCCTGGCCTGTCAGCCATCAAAGGGACATTTACCCACACTTGTCACCGCTGGCCTGTGAGGGACACATGTGTTTCTGCTCTCTTCCATGAAACGACCACACAGCACGCTTCTTCCTGACTCCAGGTACTCGGGCTGCTCTATTCGGGGAAATAAGTGGACTTATCTGTGTTGAGAAAGACCAGCAATTGGGGCACGTAGAGATTTATTTCCAACTTACAGATGCTGGATTGTGGCTTTTACGAAAAGATTTCCACCGTGAAACAAAGTCTGAATTAAATGCACTTTTGTTTTGTGTCTAGACAACGGCAACGTAGGATCGAGGGGATTTTCTGAACAGGCTTGGAGTTGGTCTTTGTCTGGACTAGGTATAAAAAGGCACAACAATATTCAGAAACAGCACGGAGCCCGGGGGTGAAATGTTTTCAACAACCACCTCAGATCTACCGGGGAAAAGAGGAGATCTACTGAAAATCACACTATGAAGAAGGGACCCCGCGGAAGCTCTAGCACATTGCTGGCGTCCTTTTTCTTATCTGTGGGCCAAAGATCCAGAATGGTGTTTCTCTAGGATTTTACAAATGTCCCATTTTATGATGGTTTACGATTTACTGCAAGGTGGTTGTGCGTTTTTGGAAGGATTAAAACTGAGAAGGCTGCTTTTGACTCACGGTCATTTGAGTGGTCTTCCAAAAGAGTTGGCAAATTCTGAAATATAAATAATAGAGTAAGTGAAATTTGTCAAAGTGTTGTGCCATCTTTGTGATTGTGTGTGAGTGTGGGGGGGGGGGAGGTTGGGGGCATCCAGAGTATGCAAGGGGGGGTTAAAATGAGACAAACAGGGAAAAGCAAGACTCCCAAACATACAGAATCCACACAGGAGGCTCTTGGCTTCTCTTTTTCTTCTCAAGAGGAACACGTGGCTTAAATTAAGGAGGAAAGTTTGGCAAACCTACGATTACAATACTTGAGCCACGTATTCTTTATAGAACTCAGGCGTTTGGTAAGGAAAAAAAAAAAAAAAAAGAACTCAAGCTAGACAAACAGATTTAAAGACGTCAAAGGCATTCTACCTTAAAAAAAAAAGTCTCAGTTTTCAAAATCGCCTAAGATTTCAAGCAGTATGCACTCAGGGTGGAGATTTGATCGTGTGAGTCTCCACACTGTCCCAAGTTCACGGGGCAGCCTCGTAAAGGCCCTGGGGTCCGAGCTTCCTTCTTCTGTTAGAGAATCCACGGAGGGACAGGTGGCACCCAGAAGCTGGGGCTGGGCCGGGAAATCAACCCTGGTCACAGAATTTAAGCCCCTCCTCACTGCGCATTAATATCAGTAAATGGGAGCCCTGAAGTGGCTCTTCGGTTGAATTCAATCCTCATCGAAAATGTGACATAAGCAAATGTTTCTCTTTTCTTCCCTAAAGCAATTTTCTTAGATTAAAAAAAAAAAAAACAAACAACTGTCCAAAACTGTCGTGTAGACTAACGACTCCGTTGAGCACAGAGACTCCCACGGCTATTACTAAGGGGCCCACAAAAAGCACGTTAAGTGTGGTTTTCGAAATCTATCATTGCGTTTTGTTAGGAGAAGGGTCAGTTACACGAACGCAACTAAAAGGGGGCGTTCTCCTCAGACCCGAAACGGCGCACGCACGCACTCGCCCGGCCGCAGAGCCACGGCGCCTCCCGAGCAGCCCCCTCACGGCCGCCGCCGTCCCCCCGGGACCCGGGGCGTTAAGGGCCCCGGAAGCCGCCCCGGGCGGCCGGCCACAGGGCAGTCCCGGCTCGCGGCGACACGACACGCGGGCGAGCGCCTCGACGCGGCGGGGCGGGGTCGGGACGGGTCCGACTTCCAGACGGTGCTCCGAGGCGCGCTCCACGCGCAGGGTCTGGTCTTCTCGACGCGTGACGTCACCGCCTCTGGGGCCGGCCCCGGGCGGAGGGGAGGTGGGGGAGAAAGGAGGGGACCGGGCCCCCGGAGGCACGGCTACCCCTCTGGCTACGGCGCTCCGGTTTCTCGTCAAGCACGGCCGCCGGGGAGCACACGGCAAGGGCTTCTCCAGCAGAAGCGACGGGCGTCTCCCGCGCTGCCCCGTCCGGCGCCCCGGGTGCGTTTCAACGGCGTCGCCCTCGCGAAGCCCGTCTGTCCGAGTTCTTTCCGTCCGGGTTTACAACGCGGGCGAAGACAAGGAGATTGCGACCGACAGGCATCGGCCCACGTGGCCCCCGGGACAGAGGACGGCCGTGTCTGGGGCGACGCGTACTTTTCGTTCATTCTTACGGAACGGATCTCCGGAACCCTCCTGACAGCACAGTAAGGCCGGGGCTGGCCCCGCGGACCGTTCGGGTCGCCGTCACAGGATCGGCGGGGACGCCACAACAACTGACGGGAAAACCTCGGATGTTCTAAGAACGCCTTGCAACGGCTGCAGGTGCGTTATTTAATTTATCGTAAAATTAGAGCAGGTGGGGTTTCATATCGCAAACAGGTGCGTCCGATTAGTCTGTTAGGTCACAGCGTGTGACTTCCGCCGCGCTCCGGCAGGAGGCTGCCCGCGGGGGGGGGGCCGAGGATGACACCAGCCCGCGGCGGGACGCGGCACTCTCTCCCGTAAGCAGCGGCAGCTTCAGGAGGCTTCAGTGACCCCGACTGCCCTCCGCGTGAGGGATTCACGGCGCTCGCCCCTCCAGCCTGTGGGGGACGCATCTGGCAAGAGGCAGCCTGCGCTACTATTTGGCAACAATTCAGCGGACACCAGGGGAGATGATGGCCACGTGCGCTGTGGCGGGAAGTCCCCTAACACTGGAAGAGAGGCAGAGCTTACCGCTGCTGGCGAGACACCTTCGCACCAACCCCATCGCTACCGTCCCCCTGGAACCCACGTGCAACGGTGACAGTGCGATCCGGCCCGTCCTCAGGAAGGGCAGCACTGTGCGTGCCCGTCATGGCGATGCCCGCTGGGGTCACCGCTCGGCTTCCCTGAGGTCGTCGCTGGTCCCCACGGCCCGGCCGGCTCGGCACGGATCACGGAGGGGTCTCGTGGACATCGGGGCCGCGCCTCACGACCTCCGCCTCCCTCCCAGGGGGGAGCCGGGCCTCTGAACGCTGAGGTGCGTCTGCGCCCTTCTGTTCTGCACGGATCCCCCGAAACAAGTTTTCAGCACTGGGGTCAGCACGCGAGAAACAAAACTGGTTCTCCTCTTTGCGGACGCCGCAGCAGAGGCGCGGCCTTCCGTTTTCACTTCTTGAAAGGGGTGAGTTTGTTGAACGTGTGCCAGAAGAGCGAGGGCTTCCTCTTGGGTTCTGCCAGGGCAAACACCTGCTGCTGGGGGACGCTGGTGGGCACGGTCACGTGGCGCTGGTGAAGGGGGTGCAAGCTCTGGTGCGGCAGGGCCACCGGGCACGCGCTGTAGCCTAACCCGAGGGGGGGAGGGGGACGGAACAGGGACCCAGCGTCACTCGTCAGCCGAAAAGGAAAAACAGCACCAACACTCGAATTCTCAGCTGATTCTTAATCCACATGCACCCGGAGGACATCTAAGAGCCATCAGGACGCTGCTCATGTGCAGACACTGCGTGTGCAGCCACGGATTAGGTGGCGTCACAAAAACCCTCCGGGGAGGGGACCTGAAACCCAGAGAGGTTGTGACCGTCACCTGCGCTCACGCAGCGGGAGTGGCAGGAGTGGCAGGATCAGGGCTGCTCGCGATGAGAAGCAGTGAAATGCTCCGAGAGCCTGCGGCCCAGCCTGCCCTGGCCCAAATCCTACTCTGCCGCTTACTGGCTGTGATTATTCAGGATAATTATTTGGGAAATTATTTGATTTCTCTGCACCCCCACTCCCTAAATCTGTAGTGGGGATGACAGCACCTCCTGGTTGCTATGACAGCTAAGTGAGCTAATATAAGGAATGTGCTTAGAACAGGGACCCCGAACTGAATTGCTAAATCGAAAGTGTCTTATTGGGATAGGGGTTTTCAATCTGCGCAGAGGTAATGAAAAAGGCTTATTAAAATTAGCTACGAGATCACAAGCTAACTGTGAAAGTCAGCGTGGCAGGAGGAAATAGCGTGGGTTCCCGAAGGAGCCAGGACTCAGGGCAGAAGGCATCCTTGCCCTGGTCTGGACTGGCAGGAGGCTCTCTCGGCCTTCCCACGTAAGAGGTGCCTTCCTTTCGGGGGTGCCCAGGTGCCCAGCTGCTGAGCCAGCGCTCCTGAAAGACAGCAACTAACAGATTCTAACAGGTGATATTTACTAGTCACATGCCACTCAAGTGAAGAGGCTCACAAACAATAGGTGTTTCTGCTTTCAAGGTATTTGTTTAAGTCGGTGGGAGGTGGGGGGGGGGGGGGGCGCGTGTGTCTGCATTTGAGGGGAGGGAGCAGCAGGGCAATGGCAAGGTTAAGTGCTGTTTTGGTAATGAAATCTTCCAGTCCCCTGGCCCGTCCTGGGCTCAACTGGGTCTTGTTTTCCCATTTTCAGTTACAAACATACTGAATGGGACACAAGTCAGAGGACACATCGTTCTTAGAAAAGTTGAACTGAATAAAAGTTTCTAAGAACATGACAAATATTTTTGGAATAAAAATCCTTATTATTTCATTCCTGTTGGATGAGATCATGTGTATCACACGCACTGTAAAAATAAATCTTTGTTTGCACATCGGGACCCTCGGGCGTGACCTGAGCACGGCTAATTTCACAGCATGTGCAGGGCAGGGGGGCCCTGCTCGAAACAGGCTGGTGTGCCTTCCTAACTCATCTCTTCACATCCTGCACTTTTAGGCCCGTTTTTCTTCTCTAAACTCGAATGCAGCCTGCACTGACGAGCAGTTTGGGGCCGGAGACTGCCTCCGGCCGTGCCCAGACCACGCAGGAGCTGTTGGCTTGCCTCAGACTGGCGAACTGGCCGGGCCTGGGGAAGAATGCCGGCACCTCCTCAGGACGGAGGTCTAGAAGCTCTTGGTACCGATTCAGAACACATCTTACAGGCTCATATTCAAATGTAGGCAAATACTGAAACACACTCACACTCAGAAGCAAATGCAGGTTGACAGACCCGTACCATCACCTGTACGCCTCCCCCTCACTGAAGGCTGGTCGTCAGCGGGCTGACCACCGCGGCGCTCGCCTTGATCTGAGTTCCGATACCGATTCCCACGAAGGAGATGGGGAGACGAAGCGTCCTTCAAAACTTACCCTTTGACTTCCCATGTCCTGCCTTTTGAGCATTTAGCATGGCGAGTTTCTTTTGATTTTCTGAAATTTCCATTCCTGGATTTAGAAACAGACATGATACACATTCAAAACAAGTGAAACCACTGCAGAGTAAAACCAGAACCATAACCTGGGGCAAAAAACCTCATTCCTTGAAGAACCAAGGGACACTGAAAAGCTTACAAATGGAGAAGTAGCAAGGACTGTCCCCAGGACGGACACTCGGATAACCTGCTCCCTACAAGGACATGTTAAAGGGTGACATGGGGTGCTGTTAATAACGACACACAGACCACTTGCGCAGACCCAGACGCACGTCCACGTAGGGTCACCCAAATCACAACCATAAAGGGTGAGGCCCCAGGAGGAGAGGGCAAATCGAAGGAGTCCCAGGGTCGACTCGCCCACCTGCTGTGAAAGCCGAGTGAGCGATTCCACCTTGAACATCTGCGTAATGGGAACTGGATTTTGTACCCCAACTGTCGAGAGCATGTGCCTTGAACTTCCCCTGTAAAGTTTGCTGTCTGCACGGAGTGGGTGAGGTGGGGGGGGAACAGCAGGCCCCGCACGCAGGACGTGGAGGGAGAGCAAAGGCCAGAGACGGAGGAGGGCCAAGTCTGTCAGGCTGGCTCCTAGGCCGGCAAGAAAGCTTCTTCCCAGAGGCAGGCTCTACACCCAGCAGAAGGAAATCAGGGCTCAGCCTCCGCCGTCACACTCAGCTCCCGGCTGCTCCCTGGGCCGTGGCTCCCTGACCGAGCTGACGTCTGACAGGTCCTGACGCCTCCCTCAGGTGCCACACACTGGCTTCTGCTGCTCCTGGACCCGCACGGGCCCTCTGCCCCACTCCAGCCCTCCATGCCCAGCCTGCCTCATGGCGGACCTCCCCGATCTCTCCACACAGGAGGTGACAGGCACTGGACTAACATAACATGCCTGGCGAGGACCCGGGGCCACCCTCGTTCATTCCACATTCACCCAGTCCAGAGACTCCCAGAGTGCCCCATTCATTCATTCATTCATTCATTCACTCATTCATTCACGTCTTCTGAGGACCAGCCACAAGGGAAGCAGTGTACTAGAGAAAGGTATAAAATCAAGGCTCGTCTTTCTTTCTGTCAAGGGACAGAGTTGAGACATGGTTAGGATGCCCCCTGCAATATTGGTTCTACCTGAGGGGAAACTGCAATATTCCAACTTACAAATGATGTCAGGGCCTACACTAGATGACCTTACATGGCAGGTAAAATTGGGATCTTTGCAAATATTTGAGGAGTTCTCAGCATGACAGAGTGAGGAGTCTTACTCCAGTGAGACCCCAGTCAAAAGCACCGATATATGGCAGCTGCTGGGAAGCAGCTTTCCTCTTGGTAAAAGGGGGACGTCCACTTAGCGGAAGGGGTCCCCTATGAGTAATGAGTGCTACAGGTGTCACTAGGGGTTGAGGTTCAGTGTTTCAGAGGAGATTCCTGCTTGATGGTGAGTGAGCCAGACTGACTCCTAAACCCCCTCCTGCCGTAACATAGGATCCCACAGACCCTCCTGTGGGTGAGATTCAGATCCGTGGCGAAGCCTAGGATCGGTACAACACGGATCCGTAGAACACGGACAGGGCGGGGGTAGGCCCAGGTTTCCACTCTAGCTTTCGTCGCGGCAGTGGGTGGCTTTTCTGTCCTGCACTACGTAACCTTTACGGTCTGGGCTTACGTGGGCTGCAGAGATGAATATCCTCATTCCACCTCACCTTTAAGGCCCCCGGTCCCTGTGGCATCCTGACATCTGTCCGACAGTTGGTGCTCAAAACCCTAATATGCTCGGAAGGCCCTGCACCTTGGGCTTACAGACCGGGCCTGACAGTTTCCGGCTTTTGGGGCTAATCAGTACCTGGAGGTGAGCAGACCCTGGGACGGTAAGGGCGACAGGAGGAAGCAGTGCCTGAACCGTAGGACAGGGTGCACGGTCCTCAGCTTCATGCACGAGAGAGATGGGGAAACAGGTGGGCCAAGGTCTTGGGTCTGAATGGACTAGGGCAGCAAGGTAAATTTAAAGTGCTTTAAAGGTACACCTGAAGAGGCGGCCTCGAGGATCATCCGGTATTTCTCATGGCCTGGATGACAGTCACCAGAGTGTGGCCCAGTCTCGGGGTGACACCGAGCTGGCTTTAAATGCTAAGTGGTCACGCTAGAAGAGTGGGCAAGTGCCTTGAGCCTCAATTTCCTCACCTATAGTAATGGGTATAGCAACAGTATCCACATCTTGGGATTAAACGGCACAACCTCCGTACGTGTGTTAATCGACTACGTTAGCCGTAAGGCTCTGCGGTCAGCAGCAGGCTATCAGTCGTCAAGAGTTAACACGCGGGCTTCTGACTGTGCGTGGGGTCAACCGTATTCGGGATTTGCACATCCCGCTTCTTTTCTACAAGGGGGCTACTTGACCCCGGCGAGGGAGGGGGGGGCGGGGAAGAGCTGACCGCCGGGGGGGGGTGGGGGGGAGGGGGATGCGGCTGGGGCGGGAGGGCAGAGGCGCCGCTCACCCATCTCGCGGTCCTCCCGCACGCGCCTCCTCTCGTCGCCGCAGGCCTGCAGCCACCTCGCCTTGTCTTCCTGCTTCTTGGCACAGAACAGGTGAACCTCGTCGGTGGTTTTGCTGACGAGCTTGAACGCGTTCTTCACGCTGAGGTTCCAGTCCTTGTCCCGCCCGTCCTCCAGGTCCACAAGCCGCACCTCGTCCATGTCCGTGCGGCCTCGGTAGTAGAGCACGTCCCTGCGCAGCAGGTCCTTCTTGCACGACACCAGCTGGTGGTCAAACAGGAAGAACATCCGCTGCTGGCTCTTGCCGTGCCTGCTGACCTGGGTCAGCTCCCCGGAGTGGATCAGTTCCGAGCTCCGCTCGAGGATATCCAGCCCCTGGAGGGAGGAAAACACAGTTCACGGTCTCCCCATCCCGATTCCTTCACGCGTCACGGAGACAGGAAGAGGTCCTGACACGGTCTGTTCTCGGACCTTCCAGTCACAGGAGACCCGTCCGCGGGTCAGCGGGGCTCAAGAGGCCACGTGAATCGCGGGCTGTTCGTCTCCCTGTGTGTGAAATTTCCTTTCTTTACCTCCCACTCAGCGGGAAAGGTTACAGCGTCTCTGTGTTGTGAGGTGTATTCCCGGTGGCAAACGTGCCGGGTCACTACTCTCCACCCCGTCTGAAATGGCTGCTCCTGGGAGAAGAAGGGCACCACAGAGGCTTCCTACGGGTGGGAGCTCCGCGCTATCGACCCTGGGGCTCGGGCTTTCCCGTCTGGTATACACGGCGGCTCCCAGAATAAAAACTAGCTTCGGATCTTGGAAACAAAAGGCCACGTGGCAAACTGCCAACCAGAGATCGGTGAACTTCTGACAATAAACTATCCCCTCAATGCCACAGTCCAAGAACACAAGGAAAAATACACCTTTACAGTATTAGGTTGGGTCTAACCCAATGTACCTTTATGATATTGGGTACGACACCGGCCTTTGGTCTCTAAGATTTTTATTCTCCTTCAGTCCCGGTCACACACAACATTTTGTGGAGGCAGAAAGTCTTGACTCCAAAACAGTTCCACTTACTTGCCTATAGCAATTCTGTGCCCCAGATTCTGCACTTACAAAGTAAGGGAGTTAAACACAGTGATGTCTGGGGGCCCATCCAAGCTCCACAAGTCTCTACGGCCCCTGAAATAGAATTATTTCTTTCCAACGTTCACGGCCATCACCTACTTTAGTTAAAAACCTAACTTCTCCATCCAAACTTTCTTAATCCTTCGGGACAGTGTGTTCTGACCAATCAATTTGATGTAGGACGAATCTCACTTGGTCTAAACACAATCGGAACAGCACCAGCTGATCGTTCTTAATGACTGCCATAGGGTCTAAGGGTCACCAGCACGCGCTCTGAAGCCAGGCTGCCTGACTAGATTGGAATCCGGGTCTGCCACTCTCCGGCTGTGTGGCCTTGAGCCAGCTCCCTACCTGTGCGTGTTTCCGTTCCCTATCAGTTCAGTGGAGGCCACAGCAGTCCCTACCTCATAGGGTCACTGAGAGGATGGAATGAGTTCGCATATAAAAACCGCTTAGAGCAGTGCAAGACGCTGCTGTGGTTGTTGTGTTTATAAATAAATACGCACGCTAGACCATTCTTACAGGGTGTGCCAAGGACTGCGTTTACCACCGTCTTAGACGATCCTCACAACAGCCCTGTGAGGCAGGTAGTGTTTTCAACCCCACCTTACGGATGAAAATATTGATCTTGTTGCCCAGATCAGACCAGTTCAGACGCACGCAGTGTGAGTCCGGAGTCCGTACTCCTACCACACTATATTGTGTATTTTAAGGGTTCTCTGTTTTCTTTCATGGAGCGTACTTCCTAGCAGGAGAGACAGTGTAAACAATAAATGAATTACAGACACTCTTCAGAGTTGATTTCTTGGTGCAGGTGAGGCGTCAAGTAGCTGACTGTTCAGGTCAAGCACGTGCCTCAAAATACAGACACCATTAAAGCCAAGAATATGAAGAGTCAATCACAGGATGCTAAAGTATGGCATCAAACTAGACCAGAGTGAGGGAGGGGGTGCACAGTGCTGGGCGGCGTAGCAGGTGCGGGAAGGGGTTCGCACTTACCTCCCAGCCCACGATGGACACCTGCCACCGTGCTATCTTGTCTATGCTTTCCAGCCTGCGCTTGCGCTCATTGATCAAACAGGCTACGTTCTTCATGGCTTCGTAGGCTGCCTTTATATTGTTGTAATCACTGTAAAGCAGGAGGTTCATTTTAGCCACATAACCTGAAACCTGCAAAGGCAGACTGACAAAGTCATGCCCCCCATCCCCGATTTGTATACCAATAGTCCAGACGACGTGGCATCTAAATAACGGCCATTGTTCCCTTTTCCTTTTTCCTCTATGAATAGACTACAGTCTCCATAGGTTAAGGGAGCTGACCGAATGCAATCCAGAATTCTTTGGAATAAGAATGTTTTCATTCATTTCCCAGAAGTCGCAATGAATGAAAGTGAATGCCACAAGAAGTAAGTTTTAGTCACAGTGACAATAGATTATTTTCATCAATAAAGAAAGGACAGTCTTTATTATTGCTTTGCTTCTCTTACAGCCAGTTTTGCTACATAAAGTACTTTAACAATCAGTAACCATTCTCGAGACTAATTATCCGCTCTGAGCCTGTGATGGTATTCAGGAAAGGACACAAAGGGGACATGAGCCACAGAAGCTGGACGTGGTGTTATGTAAATGCTAACACCGTATTCACCTCACTGAACGACCTTCATTTCTGGTGCTTCCGTATCCTGCAGTCAGATCAAACTAAATGTTCCCTGGAGCAGGCTCCTGTTCCCCAGGTTTCTAAAACTGGAGGTACTGGAAAAATAAATTATAGCTATACTCTACACACAGACTCGGGCAGGGCACGTCTAGTATTGGGAAGTTTTACATTCCAGTTTGCTCAGCATTAATAATCTGGGGACATGTAAACCAATCATCCAGCTAATGAGCTGAATTCTTCACTTTCTGGCACGTTCCTGTGTCTCACGGGATAGACGGAGCCTTTGGATCTCAGGTGCACCGAATTCAGATCCTCCTGCACAGTCAGGACAAGAAAGCCTTGGAAGCAGACCCTTGTTTATTTAGCAAACACAATTAAGCTCCACTCCTGGGAAGTCCCTGGGCACTCCCCCACAAGGCAGACCTCGCTGTCTTTAAACAGGCCCGTTGACACTCAGAAGCGGGGCACAATGGAAGACCCAAACAGATGCAAGGGGGCTGCCAAAATACTGGGAGCCACCACTCACCCCAGGCCTCAGGCAATGAAGAAGAGTGCACAAAACTATTGTATATTTTTTCCTACAAGATTTTCTGTCAATCCTACGAGAGAGGCAGAACGCAATGGTTTTTTTTTTTTTTTTTAATTGTTTTGTTTTATTGAATGAAGACAGGGAAATGGGCTGTCATTTCCTTTAAAAGGATTGGGGGAGGGGGGTAGTAGCCAAAATACACAAATGCCTCACAGTGAGAAATGCCCTTAGAAGAGAAAGACCAACTGTTGAAGGATGATGTGCAGACTTCCGGACATACACTTCCCACCTGAGAACGTGCCAATCTGCTTGCCCATGTCTGTCAAGATGTCTCTTTTTACTCTTATCTATTTTCTCTGGTTCCTCAGCATGGTGTGTGTTCATTCTTGAACATTTTCTTTAAATGTGTGGCTCTCTTAACTTTGCTATTTTGCTTCCACTCAAGTTTTCTGATTTTCCCATCAGAAATAGAAACAGAAACAGAAATAGAAACAGAAATACGTATAGCTCTCTTCTCTCTTTCAATGAATGCCTTTCTCTTATTGCTTTAATCTTAATTCTTTAACATCCATGTCTGTAGGGTCTATTGTTTGGCAACCCAGCTCTTTTTCTCTTTCCACCTTCCAATCTAATTGTAAAAAGATTCCTTCTGCAAGCCCCATGTCTCCACAGGAGTCCGGCAACAGACAGGACAAAAGATGGCTCCATCCTGCACACCCTGCAGGGCCAGGCACTGCCGGGGAGAATGTGCTCTCCGGGCAGCAGTTAGCTGTGAAAAGCCAGCACTGTGTGGTCTGGCAAGGCAGATTTCCTCTGGGTACAATCCTGTCCCCCTCTCTGCATCCTAGAACCTTTCCAGACCATCCTTTCAAGGGCTACAGGTAGGTACACTGAAAGCTTTGTACCAGTGACACGGATGTCAGGAATGAGGTTTGAGTCTTACCTAAAATAGCAAGCTTTATCCCAAAACCTTGGTATCCAGCTGGCATTCCGGTTGTGGCCTGGTGAAAACACAGCAATAACCCAACCGGTGCCACTTAAAGGCACCACGCACAGCTGGGTCCTGCACATCTTGGGGAGTGGCACAGAACGGCATGCCCATTCCAACACCCAGTGGGTGAGATCTCACAAATAATCACAGCACGGTTATGCGTTATTCTGTACATGCAGGAAAACAGTGAGTTGCTGTTAAATAGCAACTTAATAGCTCCCCCAGAAGAACTTAGGGACAAACTTAGGGACAAGGAAATGGAGCATTCGGGTGACCACGATGAGAAGTCCCGTGCTCCAAAGCGCAAGGTGTACGGGGTGGAACGGATTATGGAGACGGAGTGAACACCCAGGCTGGGCAAGAAAGGGCTTAGAGCCAGACGGGACCTCGGGGGGATGCTTCTCCAACCTGACCCTACACACTACCCTGCACCCTCGAGATTCCCCACTCGTTCAGGGTTTAAACTCTGGCAGTCCTCACCCTTCCGTAAAGTAACTTCTCTTTGCAGTACATGATAGCGCTCTGGGGGTGAGCTGCTATAGGACGGGAAGCAGACTGTTTCCAAAACTGAAGTTACGCCGGTGTATGTCTTTATTTAAAATACACTACTGAGTAGCTACAAAAGAGCATTTGTAGGATATACGTGAGTTATAAGGACCAACAGACAACACAAACCCCCGTGTGCTCATGACACAGTTTAAGAATTATTCTTAATAATGATGTTGAGCATCTCTAGGAACAGATATTCCGGAGCCTCTTCGATGACCCTAGTTCAGACTTCAGAGTAATCTTGAACGTTCAAAGCGACATGACAGCTTCTTCCCCAACGCTCAGCGAGAGCGTCAAGAGGACGCGTGAGCCAGCCCGTCACCGCCACTCCGCGAAGCCCCGAGTGCCCCCCTGGGGGCGGGGTGCGCAGGCCCCGGTGCGCGTCCCCCGGCGGCACCTGCCCCTCACCTGTGCTCCTGCGTGGTGTACTTGAGCAGCTCGGCCAGCTGCAGAGGGTACTTGCAGATCTTCTGCACCGGCGTCAGCAGGAACCCGTCGATGGCGATGTCGATCATCTGCTGCAGCAGGCGGCAGGCTTCGAAGAAGTGTCGGTAGCGGCCCTGCTTCATCAGGCGGGACAGCTCCGCGCAGGCGCCCGGGTGGTTGTTACAGTACTCGGAGTAGATGGCGAAGCCCTCTTGCTGGGAAGGGGAAGCACAGCCGCGTCAGGCTATGGGCTGGCGATGGGCGCGGCCCCGTCCGAGGGGGCGTCCCGGAGAGCACCCCGATTCTGCCCTGTTCTCATGCGGCAAGCCCGCGTCTTCTCTGCAGGCAGGGGCCGCTTACAGAGCAGGGGGCCCAAGGGGGGGGGGGGCTGCTCTAGGACTTGGTGCCCTGGCCCCACCCGAAGCCCCCCTCGTCGAACCCTGACGGGGTGTCTCACGGTGGCCCGGGGCTTCCGCAGGGGAGCGGCACCCACTGCCACCGTCATCTCCGCCCCAGCTCTGCTCCAAGGAAAAAGGCAGGCGCTGTTCCCAAGTCCCGTCTGTCTCCCCTCGTCCTCTTTACTTTCACTGACACACAGGCTTGTGACTGTGACCACAAGGGGGGGACTCAAAGCCACCACCCGCTCCCCCCACAGCACGTCCTCCCCCTAACGCCCCACCGCCTGGTCCCCACACACGCGAGCCCCCCGGCTCCCTTCCTTTCTCCCGGACTTCTCCCTTGGAGGCTGCTTGCCACCAAGGTCTCAGGACACCGGCGCTTCTCTCCCGGATCCCAGAGCGGCACCCTGTCAGTCCCCCATCCGTGCTCGAGGGCTTGCCCGCTTCCACATTCCCAGGGCCTCCGCACCCCACCTCCGCACAGCCCCCCCGCCGCAGCCACTGCGGCCAGGCTGCCCGCTCGCCGTCGTCCACCCCGCCCACGGCTGTGTGGTGTCCCACCCCGCAGTTCCTACTCGTCTGTGCCCAGCACGACACGCCTCAACTCCCGTGTCCCAGAAGTCTAGAAGGTTTTCCCCACCCACCTGTCGATTCTTGGACACTCAACGCCCTGCAGGCAGTTCTGACGGCCCAAGACCAGTTCCGTCAGCTGGTTCTCAGAAATCCCCACGCCCACTGCAGTCACCCCTCCCCAGTGCCACCTCGTCCCTTGTGCGGCTTCTCCCGTTCTCCCGGCAAGGCCGCGCCCAGAGGCTTTGCCTTCATCAGGCCCTGCCCCCTGCAGCCTGACCTTCACCGACCTCTGAAGCTTCTCTCTTGGAACCTTCTGCTCTGGCCAAACGGGCCTTTCACCAAGTCCCCAACAGACCCAGTGCACTCGTGGGGCGGATGCTCCCCACTGCGTGGCCACCACGGCATGATCTTCAGCCACTTAAAATCAACCTACCCGAGGACCGGCTTCCGTTCTGCTGCCTCTGTATAGCCACCGGGGTCAGTACCCAGCAAGTGCTACCTGAGGAGCTGGCTTTGTCACTGCTATTATTGTTACGATAATTGTGCCCGTTTGGGCTGGGAATAAAGTCTCCTTCCTCTGAAATCTGTTAGTATTAATCAGGGGCACTGAATCCTCAGTTATTAAGCTCACGCCATCATCACAAGACTGTTCTGAGGTACTTAACAGCGTTCCACGCAGGGGTCTGAGAACTGCACACCTCGGTCTGAACCTACACCTGCTCCTTACTAACGTGTGACCTTGAGGGGCGCCTGGGTGGCTCAGTTGGTCGAGCGTCCAACTTCCGCTCAGGTTGTGATCTCGTGGTTTGGGAGTTCAAGCCCCGCGTTGCGCTCTGTGCTGACTGCTCGGAGCCGCTTCGGATTCTGTGTCTCCCTCTCTCTCTGCCCTCTCCCCTGCTCATGCTTTCTCTCTCTTTCAAAAATAAACAAACATCAAAAAAAAAAACTAACGTGTGACCTTGGGTCACTTGCTCTCTGGGCTAGTTTCTGCATCTGGAAAATGGGTAAAATAATCAATCCTACCACATCATAGCAGTACAGAAGCTAACACAAGAAAACCCTGAAAAGAGTGATTAACATATAATAGTTACTATGAGAGGGACTATATAGGAGAAATTACTCCAAATACAACCCCCTAACTCCAAACTGCATAAAAGTGGGAAGATTCTAAAATCTTGAGGTATGTAGGTAAAGATTAACCATATAAACCAAGCAACTTAATTTACAACTGACATCTCCATTCCATAGGCAATTAATCCAGCAAACAAAGCAAGAAACAAAACAGAGCAAAAAAGGACTCCTTTCTAGATTGGAGAAACATTTCAAAATTATTTGACCGGATGTGATTAATAAGACGTAACAGGTGACATACATGTTGCAGAAAGCAGGATCCTATTTCACTTAAATGAGGTTCCTCTTTATTGTACTGTTTCTCAAGGTCTTTCAGGAACTTTCTTTGGAATTTGTAAATATCTTCAATGTTTCCAAAAATGGTGGCTAGTTGCGCAACAGTGAACATTCCCGTGTGTTTGCGACACTGTCGGATATAGCCCTGCGAAACAGAGAAGTAAACTTTTAAAAATTAATTTGGAGAGTCACAGAAATTATTTGAATAATACAGTGTTTTGGGCCCAAAGCCATTATCTTAGAGTAGATTTTAATTAGAGAAAATTATTTTACCCTATGGGTCCCTGATGGGGTAATCACACTTCCACGACTGCAGTGTGCTATGAATATTTTTAAAAGAAAAGAGAACAGCAGGTGCATGTGGTTGGATTTAGGACGCAAGAAACTATATAAAGTTTTCAGATTATACTCATAAAGCAAAGTTGCAGGGTTTCAAACATGAGGGCTCAAACACTGGCACTGTCATACTTTTTCTAAACTCTTAAGATAATCATTCTCCCATCCCTAATTTCATTTCACAGCTGAGAAGACCTGTCAAATACAGAATGCCACAGCTTGCTGAACGGCTCATGCAGCCGGCTCACTGTCATGGCAAAGAGCCAAGGACATCTTACCCAAGGATTCCACCATTTCCTACTTTCTATATAGAGCACAGATCTGCAGATCTTTAATCCGAGGCCTGGCCCGATTACAGCCCTACTCATTCTCTACGTACAACACCCTAGTTGTACCATGGCTTGGATAGAAGTTAGTGTGGAAGGAATGAAAGGCCATAAATGTGTGTAATAATTATCCCCAAATCAGCATCATGTAATAACATAGCCTAAGCGGACTACATGATAAAATACATACCGCTGCCCACTTGGTCTGAACTTTAACACAAAGACAACGTAAAGGTTCAAGATACAGGCGGTAGGGCAGACCCGTCTGATTTAAATCCTAACCCCACCACTTTACTTTCTCTGTGCCTCAGTTTCCTCATCTGTAATAGGAGGGGTAGTAGGACCTGCCCGGTGAGTGTCTGTAGGAATTCATCCAGGTCAAAGGAAGGCACAAAGTCAAAGCTCGACAATTATTAAGCCATGACTTATTTTCCTAAAATGGCACTTTAAAAAAACTCCCTTAACTTCTAGGGAACAGATGGTTAAAGCTAAACATCGCTCAGTCTTTCTCTGGCCAGCTAATCCAATCACTGGGCACTTGTCTCCCTTGTGTTTGTCTTTAGTGCTAAATGTTCACAGCTGAACTGAGAGTGCAGCACTCAGCATTCAGGGCCAGGCCAGCGGGAACGAGGAGATGGGGCCAACACCAGTGGAGCGTAATGCTGGTACAAAATCCACAAAAACACAGAGGATTGTGGGAGACACAGAATTTATCACACAGTAGTTACCATGACACTGCAGAACATGGCTTTGAAAATCACTAGATAAAACCAATTTTTTTTTTTTTTTTGGTCTGCATCTAACTGACTGAGAACCTAATCTGTGAGACAGTGATTAGATGTAGTGGGATTGTAAATAGTGACGCACATTTGTGGAATCGTGTGGGTTTCACCCGACGGCTGTTGCCTCCTCTGAAAGTCATTCACTCTGGGAGCGCCTGGGTGGCTCAGTCGGTTGAGCGTCCTACTCTGATTTCAGCCCAGGTCCCGATCCCAGGGTTGTGAGACCGAGCCCCGCGTCGGGCTCCGTGCTGAGCACAGAGCCTGCTTAAGATATTCTCTGTGCCCCTCTCCCTGCTTGCTCTCTCTCTCTTTCTCTCAAATAAATAAGTAAATAGATAGATAAGTAAATAAAATTAAAAGGCAGAAAGTCATTCGCTCTGAATAACTTCAGGATGTCAGTCCTGAGAGTGTAGGAAAGAAAGCTGACTACAGCAGGGGGGCACTGATGCTCAACAAGGCAGACAAGTATTTAATGAGGGTGCAGTCCGTGCAGGGGCCGCACGGACAGACAGGGGAGGAAAAGTGAGGGCTACAGAGAAGTGTGTCTGACTGGGAACAGAAGAAAACCACACGGGCATATCCCACAGACAACCTGGGGGAGGCCGCGGGGTCCGGGGTCTTACCTCACAGATGTCCTTGAGGTGCTTGATGTACACCCGCTCAGTGTTCATGATCTCCTGGATGACATTGGTCCTCATCTGGTGCTTGCTCTCCAAGTGTCTGTGGCGGTTCTTGCCGACATCCTCCTCCTGCTCCTCACCCTGGGTGCTGCTGGAATTCTCCGACAGCTCTTCCTGATTGACACGCAACTGCGGGCCACACACAGGTGACAGGTGACTCGGGGGGAGGCGGCGCCAGAAGCAGGCAGAAGGTCCCCCCCACCCCAGGTTTCCACTTCTCCACGGCTGGTTAGGAAGGCAGCCTGGCCCTAGGCTACGTCTTCATGTACTTGGCAGGGCCACGGCTGGGCCGGCGGCTCAGACCATGGCAGCAATGCCACAGTTAGTTGACCATGGTTGAAATTTTTCCTTCAACCCATCTAATTTCTGAAAGGTTTCATTAGAATGATTACAAAGAGGGGCGCCTGGGTGGCTCAGTCAGTTAAGTGTCCGACTGCAGCTCAGGTCATGATCTTCGTGGTCCGTGAGTTCGGGCCCCACACCGGGCTCTGTGCTGACAGCTCGGAGCCTGGAGCCTGCTTCGGATTCTGTCTCCCTCTCTCTCTGCCCCTCCCCCACTCACGCTTGCTTGCTCACTCTCAAAAATAAATAAACATTTAAAAAATTGAAAAATAAGTAAAATAACGTCACGACAAAGAACTGAGCCTGTAGAGAGCGGGCTTGAGCTGGACGCAGCTCTGCCGCCCCCCACAGGCAGCTGTGGGAAGGGGAAAGCGCCACACTTACTCTGACAAAGCTTGCGGGGAACCAGGCTTCCTTGTCTTCACTCCGGCCCCACCACCAGTCCTTGTTAGAGGCTTCCAGAACCTGGATGACATCTCCTGCCTTGAAGCCCAGTTCCTGGTCATCCATGGTCACGTGGTCCCACAGGGCCTCTGCGCAGACCACACTGCCATCGCTGATCAGCTGCAATGGGGACACGTGCTTAGCGCAAACTGCGGCGGGCAGATGAGGGGACACAGACATCTTCCGCTGCTTCTCTGTACATACTGCTGGCTCCAGGTCAGTCCTTAGTGCTTGAGTGTTGTACAAAATGAGTTTCCTTATCAGGGAAAATCAGGTGGGTGTCTCTCATGTTCCTAAAGGAAACCCCGTATCTATTTTTTTTTTTCCCAAGGAAGTATTAAAATGGATCACTTATCTGTACATCAGTTATCTAACAAATATGAATTATGGAATTTTCAGCCCCCAAGCAATTGTCTTTCTGAGCAAACTAGATAACACAGAACCAAGCCTCCAATGGTTATGTATATACATTATAGTAAGACACTCACAGGTTCACCTAGAGATGACTCTCCATACTTCATTCACGGTCTGAATAAACTCTTAATCTAACTTGATAGTCTACTACAATTAAAGAGGACACAGCGTGGTCTCCAGATATTTAACAGCTAATTTAAAAAGCCAGGAACAGACACAGCTCATCTGTTAGTCGGCCATAGGGGCAGGTGGCTGTGGGTCCTCTCAGCTCCCAGGGACACTGTCATCTTCTACAGCAACAACCGGTATTACTAATGGAGACGCTAACTCATTGAGAAGTGACATTCCATGCACTCTGGTCAACAACTCCAAAAGCCAGGAGTGTCTTCTAGAAAGAGTTCCATAAAAGGGGCTGCAGATGCCCAGTGGTGGAAAGAACACCAGATGTGTAGTAAGAAATACGTGGCTAATTTCAGGTCTGCCATTTGCTAGCAAGTGTTGCGGCCTCTTAGTCTCTGAGTGTGTATTAAAATATGGGTAGTAATTATAACATCTACCTCTGCGATCGGCTGTGAGATCTTTCTGGGATAATGGAAGGAAGAGCATTTCTGAACAGCACTCTCCAAACACTAATGACTGCTGCCCTTATGACTTAGAGCAACGTGAGAGCTTTGGTTATCTAGAAAACTTAGTCACATACGTTGTCTTTGAAAATGCCACGATATCAGAGTTCTAGGTTTGGGAATAGGTTTAGCGAGAAAGACTCAAGGGGGCCAAGTCTAAAGTGACCGTGTACCCTGAGAGTCGGGTCTCCAAGACCTGCCATTGTTGTGTGTGATTCCAGTACCTCGTTGATGGCCAGCTGTTCCCCGCCCGGCTGGAGGTATCTGGGGTTGGCCTGACAGATGTCTTCATAGGTGTAATCCTCCTCGCTGCCGTTGTCATCCACTAAGGCAGAGGACTCGGTACCTCCATCTGAAGAGACTGAGAAAGAAATGGCATGGTTTACAGTTTAAAAAACACGGCGAAGGCAAACTAAATGACCTCTGAGAACAGTACTCCCAAGGGGAAGTAATCATTTGTGTCTTCCCCAGAAAGAGAAATCATGAGAAGATGTGTCTAGATCTATTAATCCCCAAGTAGACGCCGTGCTAAGTAAGAGCTGCGGTCGAGGGTTACGGGAAGTGGGGATGAGAACGGCTCAGAGGGCACCGCCAACGCTGACACACGGCATTACTTTGCGGGTGAGGATGGTGAGTGAACTGTGTGTCATCTGGCTGGCAACTTGTGCTCCAAAGGAGACATAAAAACTATCAATAAAGTGTTCTGCCTCCGTCTTTCACCTGCAAGGCAGTGGTGCTGCTAAAATCAAAAGGTGTTGATGGTGTCCTAAGTGGAGACCCGCAGTCGTTCTCTCCAAGTGCCTACAATGTGAAAGGGCTCGAACTCATAATATCGGACTGAGGAATTAGGTACCACACCTTTGCCAAAAAAGAGAGAAAGACCTTTTAAGGACGGGTATAGCGCTTGGGACCGCCCACCTTGGCATTCAGCCCCCCCCTCCCCCCGCCCAGGGCAGTGACGTAGTCTCCTGGTGGCTAATTAATCTGTCATCCAGCAGAGGGAATCGTAGAGAGAGAACGTTCCTTGTGAAGAGAACGGAAAAGACCTTGCGCAAGCAGCAGCCGGCTCTTCAAGGTGGCTCTTGACGAGAGCAAAACGTGGCTCGATCTGAAGCACTGAAGCACGTGGTACACGGACACCAGTCCCTCCGACAGAAGAGACTGGAGAAGTAAGGGAGGGGGAGCTTCGAGTGCTACGGTAGGCGGGGGGGTGGCTCCTTCAGGATTCTGAGAAAGGAAGGGACAGGGGTCGAAGGGAGGCCCCGACACCACAGGCAGAGAACAGGTTTCCGAGTCCTACGGTCCGGTCTGAATCGCAGCCCAGCGCCTCCACGGGCACGGGAGCCGGCAACTTACTCCTTGAGCTTCACCTCCCCCAGCTGTACAAAGCGTTTTCTTTCTTTCTGGAGAATGAGGCGAGGGGATGCGTGTCAAGTGCCCGGCGTCCTTGATTCCCGGTCGGGCCTCACCTGGGGAGGATTTCGCCTTGACGGCGGCGGAGGCGCGCGAGGCGGGAGCCGGGCCGGAGGACGACGCTTGGCGACGCTGGCGGAGGGAGGGGCGGGGCGGAGGCGGGGCCGGAAACCCGCGGGGAGACGGTGGGCGGGCTGGAGACAGCGGGGCGGCGCGGGGAAGGGCCACGAAGGGTGTGGTCTGCGGAGGCTGAGCCGACGACGGAGCCACAGAGAGGAGGAAGTCCGCGATGATCTGGAGGATCCCCCGTTACCGTTACCGGCGGAAGTACCAAGAAGGCAGAGTCCGAGAAGCCAGCGTGGTGCGAAGGACGAAGGCCGGTTCGGGACGGCGGTGGGAGCGCGCCGTCGGCTCTGGCCTCGTCCAGGGACTCGCGAGTCTGGATTTCCGGTAACTACCCTCCGGGGGCAGGTCTTCTGTCTAAGCAACTGTTTGTCTGTCTGTTTTTTAATGAGATCGCTCCTGTTCCGTGCTTTGTGCTAATAAGTCTGCCGACTGGCGTCGCCTCCCACCGCCCAGCGGCATTTCCGGGGCTCCACAGACCACCCGGCCGAGGCCACGGCCCGAGCGCGGCACACCAGGCCCCACGCTTCCCTCCCGCCACCTCGGCCACGCTGTCGCGGTGAACGACTTTTTGGCGGAAACACACCTTGGGAACAGAGCCTCGAATTCTTACCCTAAACCCACGATAACTATGGAGAACGACTGGCAACGACGGGCGCCGAGCCACACTGCGGAAGTTGGCCCCGGGGCACACCTCGCGCGCTGGGGTCTGAAGCTCTCCTCTCAGGGCACACGCGGGCCCGCGATCACGACGACGGATTCAGGCCAAGTGAAGGAAACTGGGGAGGCTCAGGGAGCACGGGAGCAGATGGGGGCACGACGGAGGGCGAGCGGCCCCTCCTCCCTCGACGCCCACCCCCTCGCCTGGGTGCGGGACGCCGCGCCTCTCCACGACGCCCGACAGGCCGGGTCTCCACGGGGGCCCGTGCTTTACGGCTGCCTTCTCATGGCCTGGGGTGCCCCCTCGGAACGCGGCAGCCCCCACGGCCCAGCTGCAGTCACCCCTTCTTCGAGCCCCGCTCGGCTTACTTTTACGGCAGCGGGTGCCTGGTGACTCGCGGCCACGGGTCGGCCTCTCTCTGTCCCGCCAGGACAGCGGGCGGGACGCGGCCTCCCCACGGAACGAGAGGGCGACTCTGCGGCGAGTCGGGGCTCTGAGGCCGGGGGTGCCGGGCGCCGACCACCCTCTCCCACTCCGCTCCCCTCCCTGTCCCCATGCTCAGCCCGGTTCGGGCGACGCGGCGGCCTGTATCCGAGAGGCGGACGTGCGAGTGAGCGGCCTCGAGGGCGAACGGGTGCAGGGGCGGAGCGTCCCTGGACCCGCCCACCAAGTCCAGAAGCCGGGCGGACCCCTAGCTGGCCGCCCGGCTGGCCCAGGTGAGGGGCGTGTGGGGCGGCGGCCGGCGGCCCTGCGAGCGTGCATCCGTCCCAGCGAGCGTGCATCCGTCCCAGCGGGGGCGGCCACGCCACACAGCAGGACCTTCTGTCCCCGGCGCTTCTCTCTGGAGGGCAATGCTGGTGGTGCCGGGGGTGAGGGTGGGGATCTGGATGCCGCGTGGTGACTTCTGCGTCCCAGGCGGTGGTCAGAGGGCTTGCGGGCAGAGGACCTGGGGTCACCGGGTCTAGGGCACTTTCCCGGTGTGTGTATTTGGGGGTGGGTGGGTGGAGGGAGAAAGTCTTAAGGAAGCAACTATAAACTTTCTGCACACGCGTGAGTCTTTCAGAAAACCACACTAAAGCTCCAAGCCGTCTCTACCCGGAGTCCTGGGAGCAGCCTCCAGACCATGACGCCCAACAACTACCTTCGGCAACGGCTGAAATGCTCTAATGCCCCTGGTAAGGAAGGAAGGTACGTGCGAGCCCTCGGTCTTCAAGGGGGCCAAAGTGGCAGGAGCTGCAGACTTCAGCGAACACTGACCCGCCACAGCCTGGCATCAATGACATTTCTCCCGATCACATTTCGGCGGTGGCTCCTGAGCCAAAAGGAGTGAAATACAGTAAAATAGAGGTGCCTGGGCCTCCTGCCCACGGCAAAGCCCTGACAACGACACTCTTCCCCTCAAAGACCCACTGAAGAAGGTTTACCGGGGAGAATTCTTACCGTCTGATCTGGCTATTGCCATGAAAATCAGTAAGAGGGGAAAAAAGCAACAACGAAGGCCAATCAATGGTGGTTATGTACAAATGCACAATTTACAGGAGTCTAGTGAGAAAGGGATCCCGTCGAAAGAATGCTAAACTTCCCCAGGAGGTAGCGGGATAAAGTGGTCTGGACACAGGTTAGGACCTTCATCCACTGAATGATCTCTGGGTTGCCATCGTAAACACTCGGAACACCATCCTGACTGAGGGGCACCATGAGAAAGATTTCAACAGTGACAGTGTCACCAGCATGGATTGGTGTTTACTAATCACTGTGGAAACAAGATGGTGCTAGGCACTGGGGTCCGCTGACTCAGACTTCCAGGGGTAAGTGGGGTATGCCAGGAGGCCTGTGGCAGGAGGGAAAGCCTAAGGGGTGTGGAGCGAAAATATCTGGGCGAATGAAGGTCCTAGCTTTACTAACCGTCGAGCTCAATGACCTTTGAGCCACTCGTTTACCCTCTTCCAACCTCAGTTTTCTCATCCGTACAATGGGAGTAAGTTTTTACATGTGATGTCTCCAGAGGCGTTCTCGCTCTCCTGCCTCACACATCCCCTGTCCAGCTCCTCAGCAAACCCCGACTCTCGCTTCGGAAAGCATCCAGAAGCTGCTCAGTTCCCACTGCTCTCCCGCGAGCTCAGTCCAGCCCCTTGCCAAGTGCTAGGATTCTCACCAAAGAAGCCACAACCATCCTGTCACTCCACTGCTCCAAGCCGTCGGGGGAAAGCCCAAGTCCCCGAAGACGGCCTCCTACCCCAAACGCACTCTGCGCCTCCCAGCCCTGTCCCCGGCTGTGGCTCTGCTGGCTGCCCGCTTCGTAGCCCGGGTCTCCCTCCTCGGGGTTTGCTGCTCCTGCACCTGGCATCCTCACGCAAGCACTCAGGCAAGTCCTTCCCTGACCGGCGCACTCAAAACCTCCACTCTCTCCAGCCCCGATCTGCTTTCCCGATTCATTTTTCTGCACAGCATTTCTCACCATCTAACACGCTTTGTCTGCTGTCTGTGTCTCCAACTAAAACATAAGCTACGTGAAGGCAGTGATTTCGTCTGCTTTGTTCTTAACTGTATTTCTAGTACCTGGACCACTGCCTGGCACACACAGGCACTCGCTAAGTAGTCGCTGGATGGACGGACGGACAGACGGACGGATGGATGGATGGAAGTACACCAACATACAGTCTAAGAGCAGGACTTTGGGTCAGACAGACTAGGCTTCAAGCAACAGTGCTGCATAAAAATGATTTGGTTTCTTTTTTAATAGTTTCGAGTCCTTGGTAAAGTTTCTTTCTCATTTTTTCCACCCACCCAAACGGTCAGAGAAAGACAGTAATACCCATCTCACAGGGTCGTTTGTCAATCCTCAACAAGTTGCTGTTATTACCTTGCTGTGAGCCTCAAGTGAAATGGTGATGTAGGAAAGCCTTCTGTAAATTGAAAAGTATTACAGAAGTACCAGGTTCTTCGCCTCGGCCTCACTACGTGAGACCAGGCACAGGGTTATTGCTTGGCGGGACTCAGCTCATACAATCCTCATGGCCATGCTGTGTGGCAGGTACTAATCTCCCCAACTTCCAGACAAGCGAACTCAAGTCCCAATACGACATGGCGTGTGCAGTGGGGACCAAGCCAACGTCATCAGCTCCCACTCACTGGTGTCACCACCCCTGCCAGGACTACCTCTGTTATCAGTGACAAGACAAAAATACTGGACAGATAGTAAAAATGGCTTCCCACCCCAATTTCAGTACTTCTAAATCATTCTGGAGCATGGCAAGGTTCACCCAGCCCCTGCTCCTCGTGACTACCTTTTCTTCCCACTCCTGATCCCAGTCCCCACCTGGGTCTGCAATGATCTGATTTTGTTTTATCCTTTTCCTTTCCTGATCCCCAAGTCCCTTCTAAGTCGATGACTCCTGTTTCTGTCCTATAATTTACGCACATCTTATGGAGTTGGATTTTTCAATGTCTGCTGTCCAGATGGGAGGGATTTTAGTCCTACAGTTCGATGCTGTATCTGTGCACACGTACCGTATTTACATGTGTATTTGCCTTTGGAGACCCTAACTTCCTTTAGGAAAGGGACAGAGTCTATTTTTGAATCCCTGGCACCTAGCATAATACCTGGCAGAGAAAAGGCACTCAAAAAATTTTTAACCGAACTGCAAATTGCTGACGAGTAAACTAAGGTTCCAAGAACTTTTAACTATTTAACTGGGCTACCCAGAGTCGGGTCTGAAGCAGGGTACACACGCCGGGCTTCCTGATTTGCATCCCCACCAGCCATCCTATGTATCACTTCCAAGAACAACTTCTTTTTTTGTTGGTACCTTTTCTTTTTTTCCTTCCTTCCTTCCTTCCTTTTTCTTTCTCTCTTTCTTTCTTTAATGTTTTATTTATTTTTTGAGAGACAGAGCATGACCACAGGAGGAGCAGACAGAGAGGGAGGCACAGAATCCACGGGAGGCTCCAGGCTCTGAGCTGTCTGCACAGAGCCCGATGTGGGGCTCGAACTCACAAACTGTGAGATCGTGACCCGAGCCGAAGTTGGATGCTTAACCGACTGAGCCACCAAGGCGCCCCTCTTTCTTTAAGTACAGTCGACACACGATGTTACTTAAGTTCGAGGTGTGCAACAGCCATTCGACAACACTGTGCTGTGCTCGCACGTGTAGCTACCATCTGCTCCCACACAGCACTATCACAGCATCACGATATTCCTTATGCTGTACCTTTTATTCCCATGACTCACCCAAGGTAAACTTCTGGAAGCACTGGTTTCATCACGTTCACTAGAAACCACACAGGACTTAACAACTGCATCCTGACAAAACTCTCCCGTGATCTGGCCCCACTCTGCATAAGCCACCTCGTCTCTCACTGTGCACCAAAGCCCACAGCCACCTCACTGGGCGGGCCTGTGCACAGACAGGTCTGCACACCGCCCAAGTGGACCGCAGGTTTCTTCACGCTGCGGGAGCACCTCCTCACCAAGTGAACGTGGTCTCATTTAACTTACCGCCTTCAAAATCTTCAACTACAGATGAAGGTTAGTCATCATGGCTGTCTATTTAGGGGAATTTTGCATGATGTGGAGCTGCTATAAATTCTCAACATGTACCTCAGCACCACTAGGAGAAATAAATATGTTCTAGTAATAAGAGTACATTCAGTGTCTTCCTTTCTCCCTTTCTATTGTGGTAAGAAACCACGTACCATTAAATTAGCCATCTTGGCCATTTTAAGGGTACAGTTCAATATTATTAAGTGTATTCACATTGTTGTAAACAGATCTCCAGAACTTTTTCATCTTGCAAAACCGCAACCTTATACCCACTAATAACGGATTCTCCCCCCTTCCTTGGCAGCCACCTTCCCACTTTCTGTTTCTTTGATTTGGACTACTTTAAAAAAATTTTTTTTTCAACGTTTATTTATTTTTGGGACAGAGAGAGACAGAGCATGAACGGGGGAGGGGCAGAGAGAGAGGGAGACACAGAATCGGAAACAGGCTCCAGGCTCTGAGCCATCAGCCCAGAGCCCGACGCGGGGCTCGAACTCACGGACCGCAAGATCGTGACCTGGCTGAAGTCGGACGCTTAACCGACTGCGCCACCCAGGCGCCCCTGATTTGGACTACTTTAGATACTTCATTGTAAGTGGAGTCATACACTATTGGCCCTTCTGTAACTTGCTTAATTTCACTTAGCACAATGTCCACAGGGTTCATCCGTGTAGCGGAATGTATCAGAACTTCCTTCCTTTTGAAGGTGGAACAATATTCCATTGTACACATACACTGTGTTTTCTACACCCGTGCACCTACTGAGGGACACTTGGGTTGCTCCCAGCTCTTGGCTCTTGTAAGTAATGCTGCAATGAGTGTGGGTATGCAAATGTCTCTTTGAGATACTGCTTTGACTTCTTTTGGATATATACCCAGAAGTGGGATTGCTGGGTTAGGCGGTAATTCCATTTTAACCTTTTTCGGAACTTCCATCCTGTTTTCCATAGTGGCTGTACCACTGTATATTCTCAACAACAGTGCACGGGGTTCCAGTTTCCCCACATCCTTGCCAAATGTATCTATTCTGTTGAATATATAGGTGTGGAAAAGCCATTTTTTGAAAACAATCTTGTAAGCACACAGCAAAGACTGTTGAGAATGAAAATCGCTTTTAAAACCCCAAAGCCCACGGGGCGCCTGGGTGGCTCCATCGCTTCAGTGTCCGGCTCTGGGTTTCCGCTCAGGTATGATCTCACGGTTTGTGGGTTTGAGCCCTGTGTTGGGTTCTGCGCTGACAGCAAGGAGCCTGCTTGGGATTCTCTGTCTCTCTCTCTCTCTCTCTCTCTGCCCCGCCCTGCTCAGGTTCTCTCTCCTTCTCAAAATAAATAAACATTTAAAAAATCATTTAAAACCCCAAAGCCCTAGATATAATACGAGAGCAGAGACGGGGTGTTCTCATTCCATAGCACTTCTTACAGGTGTGCTCAAACCGAAGGAGAACCTCCTTTATCACCTAAAAACTCTGCATACAGAGTTTTGGCACATACCTCTGGCCAGGGCCAATTCTGAAACAGCCACACGCCTCTTTCCGTAGAGTAAATATATGTAAATATTCTAAACCTGCATAAAATGATTTTTTAACGTTCTTGTTGAATCGTCAGCATCCTTCTGGAAAGGCTGCTGTTATCTGGGGTCACCGAGGCACTGCACGTGGGCCCCCTCCTTCCCGTGGCCCCGCTTATACAGTCAGATCTTCAGATTCAGCTCTGAATTCTCTCCCCTCCAAACGCCTGCTTACTTCCTGAAGGAACTGGTCACCTCTCCAGGCTGCAGCAGCTGCCTGAGGAAAAATCCCCGGGCCACATTTGCAGCCTGGCCAGAGGCAGCTTCAGGAACAACCGGACGGAGCCACATAGTCATAGAGCACAGAGTATTTTTAAGTCAGCAGGACCGTTGCAAATACAATTAGAGACGATACAATTAGGGATGACATAAGATTTTTTTGAAAAAAGGCCAACGATAAACAGCTTCCACATTCCTCAGGAAAACACTCCTCTGTCTGAACTCAGACTTTACGCTGGTGAAGGGACGAAACCTGGCCACCGACTCCAAAGGTGAATTTGTTATGACGGGAAATATCAAACATCACCAACAATGGAAAACTTTACTTTGTAACATGTACCAAAAGATAAGGATTTCCCACAGGAGTCTGATTTACACACACAGAAAACAGGCCTGTGTCCTGGTAGGAGCCTTTGTCGGGACCCGCAACATGTCTGCTCCCACTTGGCTTACTTTTACGTGTTTAAGGGCTTTTGAGCAGAGTGATGAATTGCAAATTGGTCTGGGAGTCCAAAGACCTTGGTTCGGGTCCAGCAAGACCACACAGAAAAAGGCCCTGAGCTCTCTGAGTCTTCGCTTTCTCTTCTGCAACTGAGAAAAATGGCACCCCTCTTGTGTCTCACGGGTTCGTGGGGAGGGCAGATGGCGGGGAGCAGGTGAAGGGTTTTGTCAAATAAAAGGAAGGGAAGAACCAACACAGCGGGCTTCACAGTGAGGCACGTGGCATGGAGTCATTCGCACGTTAGCTGTCGTCACGATGTCCTGACTCCCAACACGGAGTACCTACCGGGCGTCCCTCTTCCTGCCCGTGCGGCTGCTCCGTGAGGATTTCCCCTCACCAAACCGGACTGACTGCAGGGAAATTACTGCACTTAGAATCATCTGTTACAAACATATATTTTAGCAAACCTCCTGCTGGTCACTCAGACTTCCTCAGGTTTGAGATAAGCCAGTCTCACTTCCCATGTTAGAAACGGAAACGGCCAACACAAGGGAGGCAGCCAGGCAGGCAGCTTGCGCTCAGCTCGGGGCTGTGAGCAGCTCTTACAAAGCCACTGCTGTTTGGGCCAAAAGCCTGAGCACCCGGAGTGACTCTCGAGCCACAGAGATGCACATAGAGGAAATGACCTAGGCCCCGGGGGCCCTGGCCCTTCAACGCCAAAACATGGCACACCACTTCCAGGGCCATTCGTCTTCAGTGGCCCCCACACACCCAGCGTGGATGGCACCCAATCACATGGGGAATGTGTATTAGAATAAAGATTCCTGTCCTATGCTGGACCACGGAACCAAGTTCTCAAGGAGAGTGGAGATGTTTGCCAAGAATCCATTTCGAAAAGCACACTGAGTGATTGTGATGTCTGGCTAAATGTGGGACCCACGGGAATTAAGGCCAGACTTACTTAAACCCGCATGCAGAGATTTGCTCTAGGACATATGTGTTCTGTTGCCTATCCACACAGCAAGACACGGTTTGGAGGGCAACGGGCTCGGATCTCACCGGTTGTGAAAACCTCTGCTTTGGCTACTTTGTACCCCTGAATGTTCCCTGTATTGACAAAAAAGGACAAAATCCCTTTGTCCGTGCTGACCTCTCCACCTGGAACAGCATTCCCACCCAAAGAGCCGATCGAATTTGGACTCATCCTTTGAGGCTGCTCGGCTCCCACTTCTTGGTGATGGGTTCCAAGACTTTTTTCCTATTATCCCCTGACCCCCGCAGTAAGTCTCTGCCTGTGATACTCCAGAAGCACGGTAGCTCACCTCTTAAAATATTCATCACGTTTACACAGTTGTATTTTAGCTGTTTAGCTACAATACTCCAGTTTGCTGTTCATGTGTCTATCCCTGCCCAACCCCTATCCCAGGGAACTAACTTTCTTTAGGGAAAAGAAACATGCGTACTAGTCAGTGTCACTTGACTGGATGAAAGCCTTGAAATATCTTTCATATCTAGAATTCAGAATGTTATTGTCATGAAAGTCACTTTTGTGCCTAATCTAGACTTGGAACCCATTTTCCATAAATAGTATTTTTGAGCCTTTTAAACATATCGACAGGAAGATCCAGCAGGATCCCAGAAACGGACATGCTGGCCTTCACTGCAAACCTTTTATAAGGTCTATGGGTCTTTTGAAAATAATTCTCCCAACATACAGCTCTCTGTGTGGATTCAACTTGGGACCACTGCTCACTTCTGCTGCCCAGGACGGTGACGGGTATAAGTTACACCACAACAGAGCTTCATTTACACCAAACCCCCGACAGTGGATTTTGTTTCTACCAACGGTTTCGTGAATTTTGCTTCAAACTACCCGTGAATCCTCTTGCCGCTTCTCAATCTAAAGTCAAAACTTGCCCTAGAGTTGTGTCACATATGCCCTATCTCATTAAGAAAAAAGTCCGCCTGTGCTCATCCGAAAGTGGGTATTTAGAGCCCTCAGATACGAGGGTCTGGGCCAAGACGACGCCCCCGACGTCTCCCCTCCACTCTCTCCTGAGAACACAGTGGCTGCAGAGTCCTCGGCTTCCGCCTGTTCTGGAAGCTCGCCCTCTGTCCTGTCTCCAATTCAGATGTGGGATTCAGGCTCTGCGTATCTCACCGTCTCACCGCGACCCCTCAGCTTTTACTTCTGGGTTGTCCCCGGGAGTCCTCTTAGCAAGCTGCCGCTTCTCCTGGGGTTTCTGGTTCTGACCAGGGCTCCCCACGCTGCCACCTGTGGATCTGTCCTGGGCTCCTCTCCCCCACTTGGCTACCTACCCCCGCAACAGCTCTCTGGGCTAGGTCTCACCACCCCTGCCGGCTGCTTCTTGGCTGGCTGCACAAATCCTGAGCAGGAACCTGCCTTGTTTCACCACATCCTTGGAATGAACTCTTAGCGTGTACCAGGCACTGCGCTAAACACTTGCTATGAATCATCTCAGTCAAGCCTGGTAAGCATCTTGGAATTATTACTGTTCATTTATAGAGCAGGAAATTGTGGCTTAAAGAGGTTAAGTAACTGCTCCCAAATGGTGGGGCTGGAATTCAAACCCAGGTCTGTCTGGCTCTAAAACAATCTTGCTACACACCTGCCACAGTCCTGGCCTCACTTAGCTCACGTGGACAGGACCACGACCTGGTGGCCCATCCTCCCCGGCACCCACCTTCCCCTGACTGTCCCCGGCAGGAGCTTCCTCCAGACAGGAGAGTCATCAGGCTGTCCCTCAGGGTCCCCCCCGCCCCTCCCCTGGCCCCTGCCCAATCAGGGTGCTCAAATAAAATAGAACCCACAATTTAGCAAACTCCATACTTTATCTTATGCTGGCATATCATTTAAAGTTGACTAAATACTGTGTTCGCTATCATTTCCTGCACACACACACACACACACACACACACACACACACGCATAGTATTCTGAGTATATGAAGAAGTCTTTGGAACACTGAACCAGTAAACATTCAGAGCAGGAAAAGAGACAATTTCTACAGAACTGGCCTTCCCAGTTAGAGTTCCTTCCTTTTCTTTGCAGTCAGGCTCGTCAAAGGAACAGAGCCACCTGTGGAGGTAGGGCAGGAGCGAGGGAGCCCCAACGGAACATAGGCGGGGGGCAGGGTGCAGAGCCTTGCACAGAAGATTCTGCCCCGCTGCCTCTCTTCAGCTACATCGAGAGCATTCCACCCAAAGCGAGAGGCTGGGTCAGGCCTTCCCTTGGCCTTTGCATGAGTGTGGGAAGAAGGGCTGGGAATCTTGCCCGGGGAGTGGAGGAATGCTGGGAGGAGGAGCAGGGGACAGCAGGGGCTCCCATCACTGACCGCCCGGCCGCCTCTGCTCTCCCACGCGATGGCTTGGCTGGCTTGGCTGGAACAAACACACAGATGCACCCACTGGTGCTCAGGACGAGGGGGGGCGGCCAGCTCCCCTCTGGTCTCTACTCCAGCCTCCTTTGGGCCATGTCAAGCATGGGACCGTGGTGCCCGGCTGCTCAAGCTGACAAGCACAGCCAACGGGTAGGCAGGTCTGTGCTCTGAATGCAGTGATCAGTTGGCAGCTTTTTGGTGAAACGGAGTACACGGTTGGTCTTGTTTTTTTTTTTTAATCTCCAGACATAATAGAAGCCATAACCACATCCCTGTCTGCTCTGAGCCAACACAGAAAACCCATCACAACGAGATGAAGCACAAACTCCAATGGTCTTGCCCCAGCGAGGCCCGAGGCTGCCTTCGAGCTGTCAACCACAATTCTTCCATTCCATGCTGAGTTACTGGCATTGATTTCAGGCAAAAACAGAGGCAAGACTTTCAAAAGCATCCTATTGTATCCACATTGTAGCAGATGGCTAAAATTCTTGGTTTTTTCTTACTCCTTTTAAAGACTACAATCTGTAACTTTCTAGTGTGAGAGTACCACAGTTCCTTCACATTTAAGTAGGAACTGCTTTAGTTGACAACATTCACAAAAATACCAAAAAGAGGGAGAACAGTGCAGTCACAGAACATGGGGCATTATCACTTTTGAAAACAGTAAACAGTCTTTCTCAGAAATCAATTCATAGCCTTACACGCCCCAAGTTAGCAAGGAACATTTTTACAGACAGCCCAACAATAAGCTCCCAATTTCACACAATACGAGCAAAAACCAGAACGATAAAAACCAGAGCCATAACTCATACAGGACGCTTGCTTCTTTTTGTCTATTTCACACTAACTGCTATACCATAAACAAAGCCACTTTCTTTGATTTACTACATCCACAATTAAGAGTGCCCTCAGACGCTGCACTAGGACGAATGAGCTTTCACAGACACACTCACACCGACAAGCAGCAGCAGAGAGAAAGCACTGTAACTTGGACAGAAACAGACTGGGATCAGCAACACTGGCACGATATAATAATTCATTCTGCGCACACATACCCATGTGAAGGCTTTCCAGACTCCAGAATCTTGCTATTTCCCCTCTAGCTACCATCCTTCTCTTTGAAAAACAGCCACATTCAGAGCGGGACTGGGGTGTGACTGAGCATCACGGAGAATCACACAGGCTCTCGGCTACGGAAACCGCAGAAATCGCTTATTCACTGCTTTGACGCTGTGCACACTCCCGGCTGGAGCCTGCCTAGAAGCGGACAGCTCGCTCACTGCTCAGGGCTGCTAAGGTCAGCGGCACCAGGCGGCCCGCGGACGTCAGGGAGGAAGTTCTAAACTCAAGCAAAGCCTCCACATACCAAACCCACACACACACTCACAAGCCTAGCAGGTGTGGTCAAGGGCCGTCAATGAAGGTAGGAGAAGTGTGTTTGCTGCTTTTAATCACAATCCCAAAGCCCAAGTTGGACTTTCAGAGAGCTTTTATTTTTTTTTAATTTTTTTTAACGTTTATTTATTTTTGAGACAGAGAGAGACAGAGCATGAACGGGGGAGGGGCAGAGAGAGGGAGACACAGAATCGGAAACAGGCTCCAGGCTCTGAGCTGTCAGCACAGAGCCCGACACGGGGCTCGAACTCACGGACCGTGAGATCATGACCTGAGCCGAAGTCGGCTGCTTAACTGACTGAGACACCCGGGCGCCCCTCAGAGAGCTTTTAAAAAGGTATCCATTTCACAGGGAAAAAAGCAGGGAGGTTGCTAAGTTAAAAAATGTAGTTAGCATTTTATAACAAAAATTTGAGTCATGATGTTAACTGTAATTGATGAAATCACATTAAAGGAAGAATTTTGCTCAAAAAATATATAGGTAAATATGTGTACACCCTACTATGTGAGAGTAATATGTACATCTTTCACTACATAAAATGTATGTCCTAAATAATGAAGAGAACTGCTTTTCTTGAAGCATCTCTCTAGATGACATACAGCTCATTTATTTCCCCGTACTCTTCACCATTTTCCAAGTTATGTACAATGAGCAAGTCTTTCTTTTATTGTGAAACAATGATCGTTAACAAACAGTACATACACTTCCTTCAATTTCTTCATGACAGGAAGACACTGCTTTTTTAACTTGATGAACAATGAGATATAATATATGCAAAGTAGTGATCACATGGTCATCCCTCAATAAATGGTGGTTAAAAAAAATAACAGTGCTTGTTAGTAAATGCATGTTTTACACTGATGGGGGTCAGAGCAGCTGGGTTTAAAATCTGCTCTACCAAACTACATGAGGAAAAGTTTCTAAGTCTCTAACGAGTTCAGTTTCTGGTCTGTAGAATGGGTATGACTGGGGCGCCAATAATCCCCTTAGGGTTACCGAGAACATCTTATAGAGTGCTGAGAACATTGCTGGCACTGCACTAGGAATTAGCAAATGTCACCAGTCATGCTGCCACAACTCCAAAAGCCCGAGGTCCACCAAAAGGTGCTAGTCCCCACAGAATCCACAGCATGAACTCACCAGGCAAATAATGTGATTAGTTACATTATCCATGTTGACTATGTGCCATATTGTAGACTGTTCTTAAGTATTTGTGGCTATTTATACTGACTCGATGCATCCCACCCTTAAATCCAGCTAAAGAAAATTTTCTGGGGAACTCACAGCTTCAATAATCCACAACAAAGGTGAAATGCATGAAACACACACACACACACACACACACACACACACACACACACACACACTCATAACACCAGATTGGCTTCAAATCTTCCCATTGCAAATATTTTTAGAAAATGATTTATGAGTGGGGCGCCTGGATGGCTCAATAGGTTGAGCGTCCCACTCTTGATTTTGGCTGAGGTCATGATCTCATGGTTTGTGGGTTTGAGCCCCATGTCTGTCAGCGTGGAGCCTCCTTGGGAATCTCTGTCTCCCTCTTGCTCTCTGCCCTTCCCCCACTCATACTCTATCTCTCTCAAAATAAGCAAATAAACATTTTTAAAAAATGATTTAAGAGAGTCAAATTTTTTAAAGGATTAATAAAGTAGCTCATGCAAAAGGGGCCTCTCCATTCTTTAAAAAGAAAGCACTAAATTAAATTACGAACCCAAGAGACTCTTTGCAATTGTTTTCCAGAACAGACCCTCTCTATAAGTAAATTTCCTATACGCCACAAGGAATACTAGTTGCATAGTATGGTTCACGAAAAAAAAAAGTCTACCTCTCAGAAATGTACGAGGATACCTTAGGAGCCACAGGCTCCCAGAAGTCCAAATAATGACATCGGTGTTACTTTAACATAGACTTTCCTCATCTTATTTGGTCACAAAATTCTCTTTTTATAGTAACACATATTATTAACCCTCCCAAAAAATGTGCCAGGGCCTGGCTACTCGCATGTGGTCCATGGACCCATAGCACTGGCATGACCTGGCAGCTGGTTAGAAGGGAAGACTCTTGGGCCCCAGCCCTATCTGTGGAATCAGAATCTGCATTTTAACAAGGTCCGGGCCATTCCAATAAACATTCAGGTTTGAGAAGTGTTGTTTCGGGCAATTCAAGAAACTCTTTCCTCTGTGGCAACATCTTGAATGCTACTGTGCTTTTTAAAAAATCTATTCAGAAACTAATGACGCCCATGGAATGAATGGGTAGATGTGGTTTTAGTTAGAACAAAGAGGCAAAATGCTGAATAAGGAGATAGCGAGCGGTGAAAAGTTGGAATTAATTCTGATGGGTATCCCTTCTAACAAAGTTTAAATTCCAGCAGGAGGCAAATAAAATCCAGAGTGTTTTTGTTTCCTTAAATTTGGGGTTCATTTGTCTCGTTGGTTGGTTAAAATTACAAGCTGTCAAAAAGAAAAAGATCTCTTGGCTGTATTTCCTTGGTATTGTCCTAAGGGACTGTGTGCCCACTGTCACTTTTCACTGTACAGAGGACAGCTCTTATATCCCAAGGACTCTTTCCAAATCCAGAAATGGGGTCAAGGCACTACACTAAGATCCCTGGGAGTTTTCAGACCTTAAATTAAAGGCATTTATACTAAGTAAGCTTACTTTACTGCACATTGAAAACAAAATAAAGACAAAAAGAAGGGAAAAAGTAAACAAACAAAAACTGTATTTAAATGAGGCATCTCATCAAAGGACACTGACCCAACAACCCTTCTAAGATATTTTTGGAAGAAGAAATACATAGGTTTGACTTTTAGCCTAACATTTTTTTTTTTAGTGATTAAAGCCTATATTTACAAGATTAATAAGAAGACTACAACAAAGACCTTAAATATAGTTGAAAAAAATCTTAAACTCCACCCCTGTCCCAACACACCCATTAATCTATTCTCTTTGGATATGATTCCACTACATCACGTGATCAGGACTGAGCCATTACCAACATTGATTACTGGCAACCCTCAAAGAATTAAGCAAGGGATCAGTCCCACAAGGCAGTAGAGAAATTTAAATTATATATTAATATCAAATATTTAGAAATCAATGAAGATAAAACAAAAGTTGAAAACAGAAGGAATGTTCCGATGATTTTTGTTGTATGGATGTAGAAATAAAGGTGATTTTTGGCAAAGCGGTCTTAAGACCCATAGATATTCACACACACATACATGTGTGAAAAGGAAATGCCATAAAACTGTCGGGGTAAATTAGTAGTGAGACCTCAAACTCACACCAGTGGTCTCCTCTTTGCTTCTCCAGGACTCTTTTCCAAGATTGACTTGATGGCTGTTAAGGTTCCATTTAGCTCTGAGTTTCTGGTGTCTTTTTATTTTCAGTACTAGATGGTACAGATTTTCTTATGTGGCCACCTTCTGACTTGTACAGAAAGATGACCAGCATTGGTTTCGACTCAGAGGTTCCCAGCCGTTGCTTCACCAAGGCAGCTGCCGTCCTGCAGGTGCAGAGGTATTCTGAAACTAGGGATATCCCAGCAACTTTATGTCCCCCCAAGGTTTAGATACGGCCCTATTACCAAGAGCTACAGGACAGGCACAAAATAGTAGGAGGCCCCAGAGGACAGAGTAACACTACCCTTCGGCACGACAATACTGTCAATTTTAGAAATGGGCTCAAGGACGGCTGCCACATCAGCCAAGAACCAAGAAAAGTTCCTACGTCTGGCTGGACCGAGCTACGGTCCAAACTCCCGTATGAGCAACGACTACCCAGAATCAAGAATAATGCAGCATGTGTTCTATGTACACACTCACTCGCTCTCCTCCACTGCTGATATGGGGCTGCAGTTCCTAACGCTGGAAGGCGGGATTCCTTTACAGGAAATAATTTGCCCATTTGCTATCAGTTATTGAAACCAATGCTCCCTTGTCCACTAGCATATATAACCGAGTATCCAGAGTGATCCCTTTATTCTGAATGGATTAAAAACAAGAAATATTATTAATTTACAGAAGTTATGCTATTTTCCAGAGAAATATAAAACAATATAACAGACATCCAGCATAACATACGACATTTTCTAGAACATACTGATGTACAGCTCCAAACAGTTTCAGTATGCTGTTTGCTCATGCACGGCTAAGGCAGGCTCAATTTAGATCTCATCGAAACATCATTCAGCAGCCAGACTCCTCACCACAGAAGGGGAGGACCCAGTCACACAGAGCACACAGGAAATGGAGCCTGAGTTACAAGACCATGCTGGGTGAGAACCATTCAGTGCACACTTGAAAATACAGAGGAAGAAAACGTGCCTCTCTTTGTGTCTTCAAAGCTAATGCTTTTTAATCTGGGGTAATGTAGACTTGAACGCACAAGATGACGGAAAATTTGTTCTCAGTGGCTTAAATAAACCCTCCCATTTGCCTCTACTCCATGCCCCAACCTCTCCAAAAAAGACGCTGTTCCCAGCGTAAATGTTTATTACAACATTTGGACTCACTGAGAAACAAATAAAATATTGCCCTTTCTTTTTTTCTTTTCTTAAGTTTGTTTATTTATTTGAGAAGGAGAGAACCCACGCACGTGAGAGTGAGCAGGGGAGAGGCAGAAAGAGAGAGAGATAATCCCAAGCAGGCTCTGTGCTCTCACACGGGCTCGATCTCACAAGCCAAGAGATCATGACCTCAGCCGAAATCAAGAGTCAGATGCTTAACTAACCGAGCCATGCAGATGTCCCTAACAAATTGCCCTTTAAAAGTAAAGGTAACGTCTTAATTTTAAGACCTCTGCTTCTCCTGTCTTCTGGAAGCAGCATGTGGATTCTTCATCCTTCAGGACCTAGCACACATTTCAGGTCTTTTCTGTATTTACGTGTTTGTCTTCACATCCTTAAGACTGAGCATGTTTCAAACATTATAAGAGCAAAATAGATACTAGAGGAATTTCACTTTCTTCTTTTGTTTCAGTAAAAGGCAATTATTAGGGCATGGTCTTAATTAAGTGTCAACACACAGGTATAATATGCAGATAAAAAAAATCATTTTTTTTTTGTTTTGTTTTGTGATGGAAAAGCACAGCACCAGGAGACAGGGAGTAGAATGGCAGGAATCTGGGCTTTCAAGACAACCTGATCTGGTCTGAGTGCCAGCTACCCTACTTACAACTTAAATCCTGCTTAGCTAAGTGAGGGAAAAAGTCCTGAAAGGTTTTAAGCCTTGGATTCGTCTGGAAGAACAGGAACACGAACAGCGTACGGACACGGTGTGGTTGTCTGCTAGATGTTTAGATTTCTTGGCTCTCCTTCCGTGACTTTTAATATTCTTTCTTTTACTTTTAAAATCCAATTTCTGAAACCTGTATTAGACACATGCTATTTTGAGACATTTTACTTTTTCTTCATTCTAGAGACATTTAAACAAATCTAAGTTTTAGAACTGAGAATTTTTTTTAACTGTTAAGATCATAACAATTTCAAGGGTTTGCTGGAAAAATGTTTAACACTTGATGTTTCTGAGACAGAGACTAGAACGCTATGTTCCTTAAAAAAAAGTCTTGATTATGGGCAATGATAAGGCATGAAATGCCAGCTCAGATAACTGCCACTGGAGCTAACGGCATCTCTAAAAACACGCAGGCACTACGGTTCAAGGCACCGCTGTCCGTGTTTGTCCTACTTGTTCCTGTATACGGAATAATTTCTAAATTCCTCTGACTGCGGAATCCACACTGTCTCACAGCATGGTCCGAAGAGAGTGATTTCAATGCGCTCAATGTTAGCAGGCAGGAAAACATTTTTACTGTAAGTACGTGCCTACAGACAAGTGAGCTGAGTCATCTGGTTTCACAAATAAATACAAGCAGAGCCTAGTGTCCCCTGGTAGTAGAGTATAAAAGCAGGACGGGGAAGGGAAAAGAGGCCTGGACCAGACTCAGGACGTCCGTGCCTGACAACCAAACTCGACATCACCAATACTCCAGCCTGCACTCCCGAGAACTGTTCAAGTTACTCTCAATAGGTGCTAAGCAAGCAAGATCTGATGCTGTATTTTCTCTCTGATTCATTATTGAAAGAAAACTTCTGAAAAGCAGATGCATAAAGAGATAATCCAAACAAGAAGAGATCAGACAAAAAAGGGTAATGGTGTGGTTACGATAATTTCAAGGCATCACGCGCATCTTAACGCCCGCTATTTTCTTTTTTTCTTCTGCTTTAACGAAAAGCTCAGTGGAGAGTCTGAGTGATACTTTGGGACATCTTCAGATAACGCGTGAAATCTTGGGTCAAGAGAATCAATAGAAAAAAAACTCAGCAGAGTTTTCTCTTTTGCTAATAACCGGAGTGTATGCCTTTGAAATTGGCTTAACCCACATCTGGATCATAATTAAACAGAATACGGTTCCATAAAGACTCCCAGTACTCTAGGGCTCTACTCTTGGACGAAGTGAGCTGTCTAAGGTTAAGCTGCTGCCTAGTGCAGGTAAGTAAGTGACTCAGAAGTCTGGCTCTAGACATGGCCCGACAGTCCTCACTGCCATTGTCCTGTGTAAGGTCCTCTATTTCTTTGCACGAATGCTAGCTAAGATTCGCTGCATGTCTACTGTGCGCGGAGTCACTCTCACACATCTGTGGGGCACAGAACATTAATATTTCCTTTTACAAACGAGGACATTAAGGCTTTGAGGTTAAGGTCACATTGCTAGTCAACAGAGGACTGGGCTTCAAATCTGTTTTTGGACCTAAAGATCTGTCAATGAGAAAATGAACTTTCACAACAGTTATTAGAATAACAAATTAGAAGTAGGATCAACAACAACAAACTAAGGCAAAGGAAAAAAATATATTTTCTTTGTTTTGACCAAGTAAAAGAATAAATCAAAGGGTTTTAGTAAGTTTACTAACTTCATCGCAGACTTTTCTAAAAAATTGCTTATTTTCCTACAACTTATTTAATTAAAAAAATCAAGAGTTAAAATGGCATAAACCCTTATGCTTAAATTTCCTCTACCTCCTTAATGTTGGGATAGGACCCTCATAACCCTAAGTCAAGGAATGGAACTCGTGGTGCATATTTAATATTACTATTTCTTTCAGAAACGTTTAGTAAAAATAAACACGGACACATCTGTATCAATGAGCTTTCAGATGCTGCAATGTAAAGCCAAAATAATCTTTTAATAAGGTAGCAAGACAAAAGTTCTTTTCATCAGCCCCGGCATTTAGGAGAAATGAGAAAGACAACAGATAAAATGCCTCTGCGCTAAAACTTAAAGTCTTGACGTCCCCCACAGCCTTGCAGGCACCCTCTCGCAGCATTCTGGCTCTGCCCTCCTGGTGAACTCAAGCTGCCTTTTTCAATCAAGGTCAACTCGGTCCTCCTTACCGCTAATCCAAGGGGTATTTTTCAGGGTATGCAACTTCACTCTGGATACATGTGACAGTGTTAACCACTCTGTCCCTGACGCCAGTCTTCCTCTGACATCTGGGACACCACTGACCTGTCCGGCCATTCCTTTCCTATCTTCTTTGTGGATTTTTTTTCCTTTACTGGTCCCCAAATGTTGCTGATCGTCTCCTCATTTTTCACATGCCCATCTCGGATGATAACATTGCCTCCCACAGCTTGAAGAACAGCCATTCATTTACTGCCGACTTTCGCGTCTTTACTTCCCTCCTGGCTCCCCCTCCTCAGTATCAGACCTTCACAATGAAGGGCATGGTGAGGACATCACTTAGCTGTCCCACCTGTGCCTCCAACTCAACGTGTCCAGGACGGAACCCGGCCCCCCACGCATGTGCCCTTCTCCTATACTCCCCATCACCCTATATTCCTCAGCACCCAAAACATCCAACTGGCCTGACCTCCAGGTTTTCATTTCTCCAGGACTACGTTCATGTTCTGAGATCAGGGCTCAGGCCACTTGACCTAGCAACACACTCCCCCGGTCTCCAGAGAGGACACAGTCTAGCCAGCCCCTGCCTCTAAAATGCCAATCTGATCACCTCACTCCACTTAAAACCCCAGTGGCTCCTACTTGCCCTTGGGCTAGTCTAATCCCCTCACCTGGAGGCCCTAATGGGCAGGTCCTTACCTCTGATCTCTAGTCTAGACTCCTCTCTCAGCACTTCAATCCTTCCCTCACCTTTTGCCATAGCTGGGACACCTACTGAAGAGGTCCCCCCTCGCGAACGGTCGGACTGCACGAAAGCCCTAAGTCAAAAACACTACACATGCACTCATGCCATGAACTTGACTTAAAACACCTAAAAGTGCAATTGAATTCATCTTTGTTATCACAAAGGACCAGAGGTCTTGGTGTGTGATCATCTGACCGGAACTCCGCATTCTTTCTTGCATAAGTCACAACGGAATGTGTCGACTGTGATTCCCAGTTTTGGTTTCTTCAAAGTGCAGTAATAACCAGAGATGCCCGTGAAGACTTTTGAGTACAGATGTCTTGATTTTTCATGTTTTACAGCTATCAACTCTCATCTAATTTGGACAGGAAATAATTTTTTGTCAATTCACCTTTATTGAATCTCTACAAAGCATTCAATTTAGCTTTCATACGTGTCTCTTCAGTCTTACATTTCATTTGTTTATATACCTAAGTTAGATCTAGAATTAAAATAATAAACACAGCTGCCTTAAGTGGGTTTGGAGGCACGCCCTTGACTCCTGGTAGCGAAATAACTCCAACAGTAGGCAGGAGTAGCCTAACAAAGCAAGCCCTCAGGGTCCTGCAGGCATCAGTCTGAGAAGCCTGTGGATGGGGCGCGAAAGTTTCTGTTGGGCAACCCCAACCTCAGTTTCTCAAATGTGCTCTCCCTTCTCTCGCTTCCACCCCTCGCAAACGCTGTTCCCTCTGCCTGGAATATACCTTCCCCGACAACAAACCTAGTCTAACTCCCATTCACCCTTCACACGTTGTTACCTGCAGGGCTCCCAGAACCCGGGCAAGTCCTAGAAGCCCCTGCCTAACTATCAGTTTTCTCTTTTAGAGACTAGCTAGCCATTTGCTGGAACAGAAAAAGAAACATTCTGAGTATGACCCCCACCCCACCAGGACTGCGGCTGCGCACATGAGTCCTAAAGTGCCCCACAGTTACCTCAGCTTCGTTACGTTAAAACCCCTGCCCGGGGAGGGGCATAAGCTTCCTCAGCATAACATACAACGCACGTACCGGCACGTTTTCTGAGCGCGCACGTGCACCTTTAGGCCTGTCCCTTTATGCTGAGGCCACCCCCTTTCAATATTCGTCCTCAAGCCCAACAGAAGGAGCCTGCTTACCCCTGTTTGGGGAGTCGTGGCTTTGGAAGTGATCCTGTGTTCTCCTCAACGAAGTTACCTTGTGAGGCAACTCCACCTGGTGTATTCGGTCTCTTACTCCCCAAGGAGCCGACCCGCTGGTTCAGTAACAACATCTCAACGTTGGTATCATTTCCTCCAGGAAGTCCCGGGCTCCCCACATCTGCTATGCATGCTCTCTCTTCACACTTGCCTCCCTGATCCTTGCAGCGGCTTGACAAGTCCCCACGCCCTACTGGAGGTTCCGTGAGAACGGTCTCTGGCTTCCTCCAGACCACCCAGCCCCCGGCACGGTGCTTCACTCATAACAGGGCGTAGATACGGATACACAGATGGAGACAGACGTATCTCACATCATTACACACGTTTGCTAAATGTATACAAAGGAGGTATCTCCTAAACCAAGGGCCTATTAACAGCTCAGCTCTGAAAGCAGAGCACCCTGGGCACTTCCTGAAATAGCACCGTGCGATCATGTCTCAACGGCACGCCCTGTATCACTTCTAATACTAGTGTCAACGTCAGAATAAGGCTGAATAAACTTGCTTTTACAACTCAAACTAGTTCAATGGGGAAAATAAATACACCTAAGGAAATCTTTCCCGTTTCTGAGAAAATACATTTCAGTACAAAACCAAACTGAAGAAACAGGTGTCGAAGACAGGAAAAGAACGTCACCCCTAACCCCCAACTGGGCATTAAAGACAGCAGACAACGTCTCCGTGTACTTTTCCTTTCCTTTGGACAAACCGACCTTAACCGGGTAGGTAACACGCGCCGGATGACACCGAACAAGGCGGGGGGCCGTCCCGGGGCCGCCGTTGCAGGGCCGGCGCTGCGGGGGCGGGACGCGGGGCGGGCAACCGCACGGGGGCCACGCGGGTGGGGGCGCCTCTCCAGCCCCCGGGCCCCCGGGGTGGCCCCGCCCGGTGCTGGCGCAGCTGCACGCCGGCCTCGCCTTAAGGAGAGTCGCCACCAGGCTTCCCAAGAGGCGGCCGACCCCATCGTCTCTGCCTGGGCCTTTCGCATTACCGTTGATTCAGCAAGGAGAACTCCCGGTGTCGCCGCGGGGTTCCCCGAGGCAATCGCCTACCGGGCACCCCAAGCCTCCTGGGACTACTCGCGGAGGACCAGCACCCACCTCTGCAAGAAGTCAGGAGGGGAACGAACCAAGCTTGAAGGCACTGGGCAGAAGCCAGTGCCTATGGACAGTTAGCGGATGTTCGACCAACTGGCCAATGGGGGCCCCCCCAAAGATAGTAAGTGAGCTCTCTTCACCTCCTGACCCGGCAGATGGTCCTGCCGAGTGTTTCCACACGGATACGCACAGTGCAAGCGATGTTAAGTGTAAGGGAAGCCGGAGGCCATGCGGGGGTAGGCACACCACTGCCATCACGCTTTTCTCTAAAATAGTCCTCAATTTATGCTGTAGCAAAATGAAAAACACAATAGGTTGAACTTCTTATCGCGAAATAATTTATTTGGGAAATTTCTACGCTGCCTTATTTCTCACACTTGGCTTTGTATTCTAGTGGTAGGCCGTGGTAAGACCAACGATCAGTTTGCCGTCCGTGGCATCTTTTACCTGCTTTTCTCATTGGCGCTAGAACCAGGAGTTTTTAAACACTCAGAGCAGGTTTTCAAAATACAGTTGACTCGAACAACATGGGTTCTGAGATGTGTGGGTCCACATATATGCAGATTTTTTTCAATAAATTTAGTGCAATACTGTAAATGTATTAGTCTCTTTCTAATTTTTGGAGTTTTAAAAGTCAGCAGTCTTGTCTTATGATTTTCTTAACATTTTCTTTAGCTTACTTTATTATAAGAATACAGTATATAATATATATAACATACAAGTATGTGTTAATCAACTGCATATGTTACCAGTAAGGCTTCTGAGCAACAGGAGGCTGTTAGTAGTTAAGTTCTGGAGGAACCAAAAGTTACACCCTGATTTTGGATTACATAGGGTGGGGATGGAGCAGGTCCCTAACCCCCATATTATTCAAGGGCCAACTTATTCCCTCCACCAATCATGAGCTAGCTCTAATGTGCTCACAGACAGGTTGGCCAGTGTACAATTTGGGTCATTCTGTCCTTTGTAGACCAAGATGTTTTTTACATCCAAGTGTTGGCGAAGATGTGGAGAAAAAAGAACCCTCGTGCACTGTTGGTGAGAATACAAACTGGTGCGGCCACTGTGGAAAGCAGTATGAAGGGCCCCCCGTCCCCTGCCCCGCCAAATTAAAAATAGACCTACCATATGATCCAGTAATCACACTACTGGTTATGTATACAAAGAATATGAAAACACTAATTTGAAAGGATATATGTACCCCTATGTTTACTGAAGCATTATTTACAACAGTCAAATTATAGAAGCAGACCAAGTGTCTATCGACTGATGGACACACACATACACACACACGCACGCACAACACGAAATATTACTTAGCCATCAAAAAGGATGAAATCTTACTATTTACGACAATATGGATGGAGCTAGAGAGTATAATGCTAAGTAAAATAAGTCAGAGAAAGAAAAATGCCACATGATTTCACTCATATATGGAATTTAAGAAACAAAACAAAGGGGGGGAAGAAAGAGGAAACAGACTCTTTACTATAGAGAACTGATGGTTACCAGAGGGGAAGGAGCGGGGAGAAGGGGTAAAATAGGTGAAGGGGATTAAGAGTACTCTTACCATGTTAAGAACTGAGTAATTCATAAAAACGCTGAATCACTATATTCTACACCTGAAGCTAATCTAACGTTGTATATTAACTATGCTGGGAATTTAAACATATATATATTCTTTACATATGTCTTGCCTTTAAGGACTGGACTTTTTGGTTGGTTTCCTAAGGAAAGGTTGTAGACGGGGCTTCTGATTTACAGTTTTGCAATGCCACTGTTAGCAACTATTACATCATTTTGCTGAAGACTGAGTGATTCTGGCCTAGGTCATTACAGGGCTACAATGGCTTAATCGGATTCTCTTTCCTAGCTTGCAAAAAATGACTATATTCATAGGAAAGTACGATGTAAAATTTTTTAAAAATCAAACCAAGCAATAATTTCAGTAATTTAGAAATATTTGTAAAAGCCATAAAAAGCCTAATATAGTCAGGGCACCTGGCTGCCTCAGTCGGTACAGCATATGCATTTGAGCCCATTGTGTGGTGTACAGTGTACTTTAAAAAAAAAAAAAAAAGTCTAATCAAATCAACTTGTCAGTGTATCTCCTCAGAAAACCATTTTCTTAGTTTTTATATTTAATCATTACTGTACCTAATCTTGTTTCTCTGTTGTGTGGCATTATTACATAATAATATAGTATTTATTGGTTAATGAGAAGCCTTTTAAAAATATAACAAACAGATATTTTTAAAAATGGCATCCCCAGATCTCCGGATCTTCAATGTCATGTTTTAGCTCCTTGCTTGTGACCCAGAAAGATTCCACAGAAATCTAATAGCTGAAGAAACTGAATGTTTTCCTTTCTGAGAAATGTTTCCTTTCTGGTTAAGATCATCGCTTGCCTTATGTCACACGAGCAAGCTAACCTAAACTCAATGTGTGAGATGAGAAGAAAGAGAAGGATGAGCAGACACGAGCAGTAAGAATTTTGAAAAGTGATCGAATTTGGCTTCTGATCAATACAGATCAGTTGAGGGAAGACGTGTGGCAGAAACCCAAAGCAAATTTGGGAAAAGCAGGAGCACAGGTAGGTTGTGACATAATAAACTGCCTTGGATGTAAGACAGAAGCTTCATAAAAGAAAGCAAAAGGCAGCAAAGATCATCGCCTAAGAGAAAGTTACCACAGCAGAGGCATGGTTGGGGAGACCCAGGGATTCAGAAGGGCCACAGACACCATCAGCAGCAAAGCGGTAAGGTTGTATCGGCTGGCAGCTCCCCCTTCGCGAACTTTATAAAAGCACTTACAAGTGCTTTCTGATTCCTGATTCGATTGTATGATTTCAATACGTCACCCATCTGATCATTACTGAGGACTGTTCCATGTGACCTTCCTCCACAGACTATAAGGGGCTAGTAAGCAGGTAAGACCGTACTTTACGGTGCCGGGAAGTGCCCAGAAGGGAGAGAGAGCTCACCTCCACCTGAAGGAGTAGGTCTTTATTTCTTAACAAAAATTAATTTGCTAATACCCAAATATCTACATTTTGAGAAAAATTTAGTTGCGGCCATTTCTTGATTTGCAGATTTGGGGAGCAAATCCAGGGAAGAGGAAGCATACTTTCATTATTTTTTTAAACGTTCATGACACATTTCAAACAAACGCAAGAGCAGAGAAATTAAACGATGAACCCACAATTGTCAGTTTTTTCCCAACTTTTCTCAGCAACTTTTCGGAGTGTTTTAAAGCAAACCTCACATATGCTGTTTCGTGCAAAAACTATTTGACTATGTACCCATAACAAACAAGGGCTTCAAAATAACTACACTATCGTTATCCCTACTAACAAAACGAACAACAATTCCTTCACTGAATTCTCAGTCCATGTGAAAATCTCCCCGCCTGTCTCCTAACGATCTTTTTATACTGGTTTGCCGGTATCAGGATCCAAACGAGGTGTTCGCGCTGCGTTTACTGAACGTGAATTTAGATTCAACCCAGTCTATCCATTTGGGTGATATCTACCAGAGATCATGCGTTCAACACACGGGCTCATGGAGCTGGCTGTCGTCCCAGCACTTAGAAGGGCCACAGACCTGGACCCAGCACTGGCCCACTCTTAAGGCAGTGGAGGGGCCAGCATCTGGCACAGAGGAAGAAAGAAGTACGGAGGCCAGAAAGGCAGAGATGCGGTACCTGGTCTATCACGGACTCCCCGCCCCCCGGGCCGGGTCTCCCAAACCAGGTGATGGGAGTGGCAGCAACTTTTCTAAGCACTGTACTGCTCATCTGCCTAGGCGAGGGAAGTCGGCGAGAGAGGCCTCTGTTGCACGGAAGCCCGGGACCCCCACGGAGGTAGGACAGCTGTCACAGGAAAAGAGGACACGGCTCCTAAACGGGGCAGCACGTCCAGTTTACTCACCGGAATAGCTGGCCCACGCGATTTCTGGCTGTCCCCAACCTGTTACAGGGTCTGCAGGAACAAAAGTGGTAACTCCACTACAGTACTACCTGATTTGTATAGCAGGGCATTTCCAAATCTGGTGACAGGAACCTGACTTGAACCACCATGGCAGAGAATCAAGGACCCTTACACGGCTCCCAGATCGGGTGGTTTCCAAACTCAGGGCCTCTTTATGAAGCAGAAGCCAGGTAACTTGGGGGTCAGTATCCCACAGTTAACAACTCTTCCTTCCAGCCTTCCCAAAAGGGATCTTCCAACATTCACCCTCCACCCAGAAAGGGAAACCCCCAGTAGTAAAATCTAGGCGAGAACTCTTCCTAATCCTTTCTGAGTGGGAGGAGAAAGGGCCTCAGCAGGGACTTAGCTTGTGTGGATACATGGTTAGGACGATGGCTTGGCTGAATAGCTTGGAGGAATTTGGGAAGAACAGAGTAGGTAATGGACTGGTTTCGGGAAGGAGTATAATTAAATATGTCAGAATTCACTGAAAGCATGAGAAATCGTCTGTCCCATACGAATGTCCAGTCGCATCCCATGTGAATCCTACTGCAAAAGAGGCTGTTTAATAATTGTGTGAACATTATGTCCCATTCTATAAACGCCAATCTTTGTTTCTAGTCATCTTGATGCTTACTCAGTGGGTTCGGGGTAAAAAAAAAAAAAAAAAAAAAAGAAAAAAAAAAGGCCATGGTGGCAGAAATGGATGCCAAGCCTGGGCTAAACCACAGGGTGTCCCTCTCAACAAAGTTAATGACATGGTTCCTTGAAGGAACCAGACAGCTCCTTGTGGAAAGCTGATTACAATGGACCCTTTCATAATAGAGGGGTGGATGATCTGTCCTTAGTGGCAAAGAGATTTATTCTAGGTTTGGATTTGTTTTCCTTACCTGTCAGACCTCTGTTAGAATCGCACTGAAGGCCTCACACAATGTCGTGGCACCTCACATGACCATGCTTCTACCCGAGGGCCCCAGTGAGGGAAGCACGGTGATAGGCCAGTGTCCACGAGTGTCGCGAGCTTTATTCTTGTTTACCATTGTCCACAAGCATGGAATCACGGCCTAATGAAAATGATGTTACGGAGACAGCTTGGGGACACATCTTGAAATTGCGATGCTGCCTTGGATAGGGTCTGTAGAGCACTGAATCGGTGACTGGTACGGTGCTGTGCACCCATGGCCAGAGTACATGGGTCCAGAAACAAAGGGCAAGCACAGGGACTGCTTCTCATGATTACTGAATAATACATTTGCAAAATATTTTCTTCCTGTTCAACAGCTTCGCCTGTCAAAACTGAATTTATTCCCCCAAGAGAGAAGTCCTTCCACCAGAACTCGCAGGCCTGGCCCCACTGGATTAGAACCAAGGCCGGCCATTTTTGCCGCCCTGTGCACTGGGGAAAATGAGCACCCAAGATAGACATGGACGTCTTTTGTGGTCACTGCCACCACTGTTTCCCAACTGGACTTATGCAACAGTGTCCAAACCAGTCTCCCCTCCTCTGCCTTTTCTCCCCCACACTGTCCTTCCTCTCTAAAGCTTAAATCAGTGCCTTTCACTCCCCGGCTGGCAACGGCTTCCGGTTTCACTTCGAATAATGCCAAGTCCTACCCAAGACCTGCAGTGCCCTTTCTGTCCGGCCGCAGCCTCCCCACCAGACTGCAACGCCCTCTTCTGCCCTTGTGTCTTGAACTCCGGTCACGCTGGCCCTCTCGCGGAACCTCAGACACATCAAGTTCCAGTCTAACGTTGGGCCCCTGATGTTCCTTCCACTGGGACTTCTCCTCCCTCAGATCTTTGGCTCTCACTCACCTTTAAAGCCTCCACTCCAGTGTCACCTCCTTAGGGACACTAGGTCACCCTCTGCTGTGCCCGTTGCCACACTCTCTACTGTATCACCCACGTTCTTCTCTCGGGAGCCATCATTACGGCCTGAGATCATGCTCTTTACTGACTTACTGAATTGGTTTCAATACTGGAATGTGAAGTTTGTGATGCTTTATCCTCTGCTGTATTTCCAAATGGTAAAACCAGTGCCTGGAAGGCTCAGGTTGGTGCTCCACACATTTTTTTTTTCTTTATAGATGGGCTGCTTTTTTGACTAAGGGAGGCAAATAAGTAAGACTACTGCGACTCTAAGCGAGCAGAACCACTAAGAGCCCCACACGACGGAGTGAAGGTCTGGGCCACCTCAGCTGGCAAAGAACACTACCAGGTAAGGTACTGGGCAGGGGCCAGGGGAGCATGCAACAGCAATGAGATGAGCAAAGTCAAAAACAGCAGGTATGACCTTGCAACCAGAAGCAGGAGGGATTTCCTTTTGTGGTACCCTGTATATATACATAATATTTATTTTCTATCTCCGTTCCTCCCCGCCCCCACCTCTTTCCGTTATGATTATGGTATGTTGCTTACATTTACCTCTGGGTTTACGGAGTGGAAAAGGCATTGCAGAACTGCAGAAGAAATGGATATGACTTGGGGAGGGGGGCCTAGACTTGGACATGTTTGCAGTAACTGACAAGCTTTTGAGTTGTCTCCCGCTAGGGAAAGACTCAGCGGGGGTTGAATTATGCATCATGTTAGAATGACATTTTTTTAGACATGACTACCCTCCACGTGTCTTCAGTTTTCTTTATAATACTGCCTGCCGTATTACAGAGTCATTTGTTAACTCATTATCCCCTCACCAGAGTGTAAGTGATTTAAGGGCTTTTGCTCACTCCTGTCATCTGGCACATGGAAAGCACTCAACAGCTACTGAATATATGAATGAATGAATGAATGAATGAATGAATGAATGAAGAGAGAACCTGTTCAGGATCTATTTCTATTTGTTTTTTTTTTTTAATGTTTGTTTATTTATTTTGAGAGAGAGAGAATCCCACACAAGTGACATGGGGATCCATCTCACGAACAGTGAGATCATGAGCTGGGCTGAAATCAAGAGTCGGATGCTTCCCCGACTGAGCAACCCAGACACCCCTATTTCTAACACTACTTGGACTTCCTCTAAGGGAATGACCTCCCTTCCATTGTGTTCAGCTTCGGTGACAGGGACCCAGGTACCTGCCTCCTAATATGGAAGGCAAAGGGTCTCTGGAGGCACCCAGACCTTGTGCTTGTCCCAGCGGCACCAGGTGGCAGACACATCACCTAAGCTTCAAGAATCGATTTCTCGGGGCACCTGGGTGGCTCAGTCGGTCAAGCGTCCAACTTCAGCTCAGGTCATGATCTCACGGTTCATGGTTTTGAATCCCACATCGGGCTCTGTGCTGACAGCTCAGAGCCTGGAGCCTGCTTTGGATTCTGTGTCTCCCTCTCTCTCTGCCCCTCCCCTACTCGTGCTCTGTCCCTCAAAAATAAATAATAACCATTAAAAATTTTTTTAAAAAAGAAAGAAAGAAAAAATAATTGATTTCTCTACCCTGGGACTTTGACTCTCGAGTGACTAAAGGGCAGGAGGAATGGTTGTTCACTCATTCCCAGGGGTGGCATTATACCTTCCTACTACACGCCTTTCTTGGCTTCTTGCATGTGGTTCCTTGCTTCCCAGGAACAACCCTGACTGCCATCCATTTCCCAGACTGGTCCTCTAGCCATTTTCAACTCTGGGTACACCTAACATCCTTCCAATAAATTCTCTCTTTGCTGAAGCAGGTCAGTCAGTTTCTGTTGCTTCTCAACAAAAATCAAAACAAAACACTGTTACAGAAAGCACAGAAATAAGCTGGTTGTATGTACAGGGTTGCATAGGGTTGTACAGGGTTGGAGGAGACCTCACCTACCTTCCTTCCAACTGAACCACACTGCTTTTTTTTTTTTTTGCAGATTCTTGTTAAATCTTTGACCACGTGTGTACATGTTGCAAACTGTTGCAATCACGGTCTATGTTCTAGGTTGGATTACGTACCCTGTACAGGTACCAAAATCCTAACCCCCAGGAATGTCAAAGTAACCTTATTTGGAAATAAGGTCTTAGTAGACGATCATGTCAGGAGGAGATTATTAGGGTGGGCCCTAATTCAATGGCATGGAGAAAGCCATAGTGGCATAAAGACTGAAACAAAGACAATACATCTACGTGCCAAGGCACAAGGTACCCAAGACAAGAAGCTAGGATGGGCTGGCAGGGATTCCCGGGCCCTGCCCTCGGAAGGAACCAGCGTGCCAACGCTTTCATCTGACTTTCACCTCTAGTACTGAGACAAAAGATTTCTGCTATTGAAGGCACCCAGTCCGGGGTACTTTGTTACAGCAGCCTTAGCAAACTGATACAACATACATGATTTTATTTTCTATTTTTTTCTCACTTTAAAATTGCGGTTGTCGCTTCTCACGTTGTTTGTTTTCCTACTTACAATGTGAAGTGTGTTGAGGTCGTGGCCTAAGCAGCACCCCGACCCACGATCCCAGCGTAACGGCACATTCCCGTGGCTTCCACTTCAGGGCCATCACGGTGCTGTAAACGCTGTGTGCACGTAGCTTTCTCGCTCCTTTTGGAAAACTTTCCCAAAACACATCACCAGATGTGGATGACCGGATCAGAGGGAACGAACACGAGGCCTGGGGCTGAGCAGCTTCGCAGAAGGAGGACAATGGATGCACTTTGTCTCCAAGGGCACACAAGGGAATGCGTTTTGAATTCTGAATGGAAAGAATGCTGACGCAAGGAAGAGGAAGAGAAGGGAATTCGAGGCAAAGGGGGCACCGTGAGTAGCGCGAAGGGAGTGTGAGAGCCCAGAGCGGATGCAGGCACGCTGGATGGCAAACGCTGGCAGGAGAAGGGACAGAAACAGATGGAAGGAGAGACGCGGGTTTACAAAAGCCAACACGCTTGTTTAAGGAACCGGGACTTGATTCCAATGGTGGGAAAGAGCCGCAAGCGAACAGTGACTCTGACTAGAGAGTGTATGAGAGCCTGGCCTGAGGAGGGCTGAAGAGGCGACGGGGTGGCCATGAGGGGAAGGGTCAAGGAGCCTGAGGAGCAAGGTGACCCTGAGAACCAGCGGACAGGACCTAGTGACTCCACAAGGAGGGGAGCAAAGACTCCCGGGTGTCCAGACCACGGAGCTGAGAGGTTGACCCAGGCTCGAGATGTTCACCAATTTCTTCAACCTCCACCTGCAAACCCCCCTGGACCCCTCCCAGTATATGTGACACGAGTTCGAAACCATGGCAACACAATCAGGGCAGGAGCACTTCCTCACCATTCACCGACCCTCTGACCTCTCACCACCCGGCGTGGCCCTCCTGGGACGCGGTCCTCGACAACTTCTGTGTCGGAATCCATCAGCGAACTTCCCGTCACATTTCTGGTCGCTAGCCATCGTCTCTTCGACCTGTCCTCAGAAACGACTCCCTCGCCCAGGGAGTTCACGCCTCCTTGGTCTCTCTCCCTTCGCCCACCCACCCGTGTTTCCTCTCCTCGTCTCCCTGGGATTTCAGTTCTTCAGGTGACGCCCTCAGCCTTCTCCAAGTCCGTTCAAACCCGTCCTCTTCGTACGGCCTCGGGGGTGTGCCGTCGCGCGGAGGACTTGGCTGCGGCGGGGCGGTGGCCCTGCTCGGCTTCCCACCACCCGGCTTCCGCTCTCCTGCCCTCCACACGACACTCACTCCTAACGGTGAGACAGGAAGCCCTGCCGCTGGGGCCGTCATCCTCCGTGTCTGCTGCACTTGTTTAAGGGGTCAGCACAGTTCAGTGGTTCTTAAAAAGGAACCTCTTGGCATTGCAAGTTCTATCTGTAGATTCAAATCCCAACCCCGCCCCTTCCTGGTGAGCGACTCAGGGCGGTTTACCCAAGGATACGCGGGCTTTTTTATCTGGAAAACGAGGACAGGAAGAGCAGCTGGCGAGGCAGGTAATTGCGCAGAGCAATGAGCCGCTACAGCTGAGCACACGGCCAGGCTGCCCCCCTGGACGCTGGTCCAGGGCACGGCAGGCCACGCCACCATGCGACCGGCTGGCCGCACGGACACGAGTATCAGTGTGGGGGAGGATTTCCTTTCTTAAGAACATAAACATCATTCCGAGGACACGTGGGACCAGTTCAAGTCGCCAAGTACTGAATGGGTAAGTACTGAGAGCATATTAACTACTACATTAGGTGGGCTTTTCTCTGCTGTTCAGAGGGGCGTCAGTGGATCTCAGACACCCAGAAAGAGCTTCGGAAGGGTTGCGACACACGCCCGGGACTCCATGCTTAGCTCTCCACCCGCAGGCACTCACGCACACAGACGCGACAGGAGCAAACTTGTAGCACGGGGTCGCCTGATGGCACAGCACGCCCGGCCTGGATGGCTGACGACGCCCCCGGGCCCGTGTGGGTGGCTGGAGACGAGCCCTCCTCACTCCCAGGCGCACGCCGCCCCGGCCCAGAGGGACAGCGGAGAGGGGCGCCATCCGGCGGGCACCTCAGAGTCCCGGGGAGCGGTCCAACCGAGGACGCCACCCCGGTTTCTGAGAGGGGGGCCCCCGAAACAGGGCGGGCCCGGGAGACTCACCGTTGGACGCTCGCATCTGCCGCCGGCGCCCCACGCGGTCCAGTCCGATGGGGGTGCTCTGGGAGAAGGTGAAGGGCCGGAACCGGGCCGAAACCGCCTTGTAGGGCAGCACCTGGTGAGCTGGCACGGGAGGCCTGGCTGCCGGCTGCAAAAGGAAAGCAGAGGGCTGTGAGGAGGTGCCAGGAAGTGGCACCTTTCGCAGGCTCTTCACACACACGGCTGTGAGCAGCTCGGCGTCGTCACCTGGGAGCCGCTCACAGAGGGGAGGGGAAGCACCTTCTCCAAGTCGTGTCACGAGCCTCAGGCCGCACCGCGGGGTTCGGCTGCCACTGACTTACCCCAAGATTTTCAAAACCCGGTATCGACTCACGCGCTGCCTCTCACGCCAGCGACACACCGAGGGGTGACACTCAGGAAGAGCAAAGCGTCCAAGAGGACAAGCAGATTTAGGAAGGGGTGGCCTCTCGCACAGAGGCGGGGTCACAAGGAAGATGTCTTCCCGGCAGAGCCGCCAGGGGCGGCCGGTGCCCAAGACCAAGTCCGGACGACACGCTCGGACTGGCGAGCCCGTCAGACGCTGCCACCACAGGCGCCAGGTCTCGTGGAACCCGAGTCTTCCTCACCTGAGCTGTCGTGACAGTTGAGCTTTGTTTAAAAGAGAGCTGGTTCTCCACAAATCGACCCGGTCTCTTTAGAAGGGCCTATGTCCCCTGTTGATCTTCCACAGGCACCATCCCTATAACTAAATCGGAGGCCAAGTCGGTTTAGGCCTTCCTGAGGTCATCTTAGGACTTTCCCACCCAACTCCCTAAATGAGCCTACAGCGCGTAAAATTATCTCACCGCGTTCCTTCGTGATGCTCCAAAGTGAGATAATCTCTAAGCGCTTTCGATTTTCCCCACACTGCGTTTCGAGCTGAGAGAGATTATAGTTTGCTTTGGTTCAGAATTACTTCCTAGTGCGGGACACGTCGTCCCACAAGAAGTTCATGGTATTCTTCCACTTCATTTTTTTACCTTAAGCATTCAATTCAGTTTAACGCAATTAAACAAGAGGTATTTGAGCGCTTGCTAGAAACAAGGCATTGGGATGGGCTTTATAGGGAGAAGTTCAACATAAAATCCAATACCAACACAGGCTTTCCCTTTTAAGAGAATTTCGAGTTTTTTACAGTATCAGCTAGCAAGCTCAAAAAGTGAAACCGGGCACACACTCATATACTGTTCTCGGAATCCGTGACCACATCTCAGCAAATACATTTGCTGAATGTTATCCTGAACAGGGCCTTTATTTAAATGTTTTGTGGCCGCAAAGTGCTCTTTGGGTAACTGATAAATACTTCTAATCTATTGGTAAAGAGCACAAAATTGGTGGAAAAAAGTATTTCCTTAGCTCCTAAAAAACCGACTCCTTATCTTCTTCTTATCCTTACATTTTAACACTGGAGGACACTTCCCCTTTCAACAACTTCTTCCATGAAGCTCACTAAATGTGCAATGCTACCATTCCCCTTATTAAAGTCTCGGGTCATTTAGAACCAACAGCAAACCAGTTTCACATATTGTTGGAGACTCCAGGAGAGACAGGAGATTAGTAAAAGCTATCCACATGCCAGATTGTTAGTTTAATTCACGCGTGTTTCCAAAGTCAGGAAGAAAGGCTGGGAGTCTATCCTCCTTGAGCAGAGGGGAGAAAGAAAAGCGGTGGCCTGGTTAGTTAGTCTGCAGCAGAGAACAAAGGCCAGGAAGCTGGAGGCCTCTGCTAGCTTTGGCAGAAGCACACCAGATCTTACTTGGGTCAGAAGACTCTCTATTTCCTCTGTCTGGCTGTTCCCATAGAAGCTGACCCCGCCTATCACAGAGATGGGGCGTCTTCTCCGGCCGCCTTTGGGACAGCCCACGGCAGGGTTCTGGTCTGCAGGGTCCATGGAGGCCGTGTTTGGCTGCTGGTCCCCGTCCACAGTGTCCTCTTTCTGGGGGTCCACAGCAATGGAGTCTTCAGGAATAGAGAGACTTCGGTTGGCCAACTGGCCATAGTCGGAGAGCGGTCGGGGCCTTGACCTTCTCCCAGAACCCCACTTCCTCCTGGTGATCCTCTGAGCCTCTGTCCTCTCTTCATCCCGTGATGAGCCCCGCCTCCAGGATTCCTCAGCCACAACCTTTTCAAATGCGAACAAGTTAGGTGAGCACCAATGTCCAGGAAGGTATTGGAAAAGAACAAGCTATGTGCTCCCTCCCATCCTCTTTAGCCTTGCCTCAAGGCTTTCTTGATCTATTTGTTTATTTTAAGAAGTTATTTGTGTAGCAGAAAGACGTAACTGAGACGTGCCTTAAAATAAGCACGACTTTCACCTTTCACTGCAGGCTGAATTAAGACTGTAATTTAAATAGTGATGTATGGTGACCAATGAGCTACTGCAAAAGATATTAAGAAACTAAGTACCACTGTGAGTTACTAGAAAGAACTTTCAACTGTGGTGTCACCCAAAATACACATACCAATGGCACGGGGAAATGCAGGAGCCCAGAAGGAGAAAGGAATGCGGAACACGTTAGGTGCTACTCTAAGGTATTTTCCTGCAATAATCTTTAAAAACAGAAGGTGCTTTAATAAGATTAAGTCTGGGCTGTTAAGGCCTGACATTCAGTAAGTTAAGTCTGATGGAGAGAGCAATGACCTGGGATTCAAAGAACCAGATCAGGCTACTAACTAGCTGTGTGATCTGGGACAAACAAGGAATGACTAACCTTTCAGGACTAGACAGTCCCACAGCTGGAGAGTCTGTGGTCCTAAATTAGCCACTACTTTCAAATTGTTCCAATACCTTTTTCAGAGGCAATGCAATGTACCAGAAGAGGAACTATGAGCTTGGAAATGGGCAGCCTTCTGTGTGAGTCAGGCGGGGCCACTAGCTACCTTTGTGACCTCAGGCCAGTTACTTAAGGTCTGGGGATCTGGTTCGGCAACGGTTCACTGGGGAACAATGGGTCCTTGTGTGGGGGAAATGCTGTGACAGCCCTTATCAGCCACAGTTAATTATTGCTGTTAAAAAAGCAGTGTGTGGAGTAACCATCCCCAGGCTGAGCCCTGCCAGGGGATAACCTCTGTCTCAGCAGACCCCTCAAAGCTGGGTCAGAGGAGAGTTGCTGCACAGCCCATGGGAGGGAGGGTGTAGCCGACTCTGGTCACACGCCTGTGAGCCTAGACACCTTCAGTTCTCCTACCCCTGGTCATTATTTTAAAAAGATATAAACAATACAGACAGACAAGGGCACGTGGCAGAGATGTCACTCAAGGGCAGGCAGAACAGGCCTCCCTGGCCTAGAGACCTCCAGCAGAACTGTCCTGGAGCAGCAGCCCGGCCCTGCCCTGAGGACCAGCCCAGGAGGTCAGCTGCTGCCCAATCAGTGGCAACTAAGACCTCAAATATAGACGTTCCCTAAGATCATACACAGTTGACTTCTGGGCAACACAGGGGTTACAAGTAACGACCCCCACCCCAGCACCACCACCTACTGTGCAAGTCAAAAATCGGCTTGTAACTTTCGGCTTCCCTAAAACTTAACTACTAATAGCCCACTGTTGGCTGGAAGTCTTACTGATAACAGTTGATTAACACATATTTGGTATGTGTATTATATACTATGTTTTTATAATAATGTAACCTAAAGAAAAAGATACTAAGAAAATCATAAAATATTTATGGTATTACACTGTATTCATAAAAAAGAAAAAAAAAGGCACACATAAGTGGTCCTGCACAGTTCAAACCTGTGTTGTTCAAGGGGCCGCTGTACTATGAAAAATCTGATAGGGCGCCTGGGTGGCTCAGTCGTTAAGCATCTGACTCTTGGTTTCCGCCCACGTCATGATCTCACAGTTTGGTTCCCGAGTTCAAGCCCTGCATCGGGCTCTGCGCTGACAGCGCGGAGCCTGCTTGGGATCCTCTGTCTCCCTCTCTCTGCTCCTCTCCCCCAACATAAATAAATGTTACAAAAAATTTAAAGAAAAATCTGATGAAAAGCAAAGAGAGCAAAAAGAGATTTATGGACACTCTACTCCACCACCATCATTTTTCAGATCAGGAAAACCAAAACCCAGGGAAGTTAAGTGACTTGCCCAGGGCCACACGGCCAATCAGCAGCAACAGAGACACTGAAATGTGGGCCTCATAATTTGTGTAATAATTTGCGTAATTGTGCAAATTTGCATAAGTGTGCATAACTGTGCAAAATTTTCCCACTGTACCAAGTTACCTCTGCTCAAAAGCTAATGAGTACTAGCAATCACTGCTTACCTTGCTACCTGCTGATTCTGACTCCCTGAACTTCATGTTTAAATCAAGTCACCGCAGAGGGGTCCAGAGTTTACCACTGTGGCATGAAAACTGTTCTGAGCTGAAGGTATTTAAGAATAGGCTTGCCCCCCCCCCCACCCCGAACTCTCTTATCTCCCTGAAAGCAGAGGTCCCAAAAGAACTCAGCAGTCGGGGCACGTGGGTGGCTCAGTGAGTTAAGCGTCCGACTTCGAATTTGTAGTTCATGGGGTTGGAGCCCCGCATCAGGCTCTGGGCTGACAGCCCAGAGCCTGAAGCCCACTTCAGAGTCTGTGTCTCCCTCTCTCTCTGCCCCTCCCCAGCTCATGCTCTGTCTCTCTCTCCCTCAAAAAATAAACAAACATTAAAAAAAAAAAAAAAAAGAAAAAGAAAAGAACTCAGTAGTCATAAATCCATTGTCTTGGGATAGGATTTTCTTTCTTCTAACCAGGGAAGATGTGACTCTTATCAGCTGAGAGGAAAAGTCTCAGCAGACGTTGCCACAAAACTATCAGACCTCCCGTTTGCTCTCCCACAGGCCCCTTTATCTTTCCTAAATCACTGGGTTTCCCATAAGTGCCCTCTCCAGCTCCCCTGCCCCTCATAAGAGGGGATATATACCTCCATCTCTAACCACTTGCTGGAGTCACTTTTTCCTGTGAACTCCCACTAGTTCACATGAAGAAAAACCCGTCTTTTCTCTTGCTACTGTCTTTTGTCAGCCAGTTTAATTCCACGCTCCCCACGTAGTAAGCCTAAGGGGGCGGGGGGGCGGGTCTTTCCTCTCTGACACTACACCAAGGGAAAATATGAGAAATCATGAAACACTATTATTTTTTTCACTGCATATGAAAAACAGGATTATTATGGAGAGTTTAACTACATTATTAAACCAAATGGCACAATTTAAGCACACAAGAATTAAAAGGTTCAGAAACAAGGTGTTAGAAAGGTCCAGAAGCAAAACAAAATTACAGGCAATGAGTAGTCTGGCTGGTAACAACTCTACATGTGGTTTTTGGTTTGTTTGTTTTGGGGGGATTTTTTTTGTTGGGTTTGGTTTTTTTTTTGCACTTATGCAACATGTGACATGCCTCACTGAAGCTTTGCTAATGCAGACAGGAAAACAAGGAAATGGGCGTAGGAAAACAAGAGGTTGTCTTAGTTGTTCAGGTAAGAAATCCTTCTGAGACCAAAACACACTCCAGGAAGTGAGGAGGCTGGATAAAAGCAGGTATGCTCAAAGCAGGAAATGACAGAGCAGGAGACGTGCCAGGGATGATCCCTTTAACACGTCCTGCCTCAAGTGTCAGCTACTGCTCCCACTGGGGTGGGGGTGGGGGGTGGGGGGCGGGGCACAGGATATCTATAAGAACAGCGATTCTACTAGAACTATTTCTGCAGTCCCACTGAAGAGATAGATAAAAGGAGAAACCAGCCTTTCTACGTGGCATTGCAAAAATTAGTTAACAGGACAATATATACAATTGAAATGTCCCCTTTACTCCTAGCAAGAGGGAGAGACAGTGATCTTTAGCCAGAAGAGACTTACATCCCTTGTAAAAACAAATTTGAGCTTTGATGCATGTTTTAAAACTGAATCTCCTTTTGGCAAAGTCTGTGTACTTCTGAAATAGACCGAGGTGCATTCCAGGGAACACGGTTTGACTGGGATCACAGGATCATACCTGCAACTACAAACCCCCCGCCACCGCCACCGCCGCCAACATTCCCTGACAAGTTACAACCTACCCCAGACTCCGCCGCAGCTGGTGGTGGCCTACAGACACACTGAAGGAACAAGCAGTTGACCATATCCGTGCTGTCTCAGATCCTTTCTGGCCTTTGAGACGTGACAGTGAGGGTGCTGAGCGGCCATGCCAGAGGTATGCCCACCTCGGCTTCTCACAGTCCAGCAGCCCAGCAGCCGGAGCTTCAGATCAATCCAGGGCTCCAAGCTTGATTGGCCAATTCACACCCAAGTCATAAGCCTTTGTAAACAAACTGCAGTGGAGTGGCTGACCTTTTAACTCTTGCTTCTCTGGACAGTTGTAAAGTACTTTCCCTACTCAGGAGCCCTGCATTTTTTTCTTCCCACACAAGGTTCCTTCCTTTGCTTCCCAAAAGTAAAAAGCCAAGGTAGATCTTAATACCTCCAGTGAGATACTTCAAAACATTTTTGAAACTACAGTGAGAGTAAATTATTAACACAGGAAAAAGACTGGCACAAAAAACCCTGATGTCACATATATATCCATTTAGAAGCTTGGTCTAAAGGAAGTATATAGGATTAAATAGCAAGAGTTGTGGGTTGAATTCTGCCCTCCCCTCTCATAACAGGTATGTTGAAGCCCCAACCCCCAGTACCTGTGAATATGATCTCTTTTTTAAAAAAATTTTTAAGGGGGCGCCTGGGTGGCTCAGTTAAGCGTCTGACTTCGGCTCAGGTCACGATCTCACGGTCCGTGAGTTCGAGCCCCGCATCGGGCTCTGTGCTGATGGCTCACAGCCTGGACCCTGCTTCGGATTCTGTGTCTCCCTCTCTCTCTGCCCCTCCCCTGCTCATGCTCTGTCTCTCTCTGTCTCAAAAATAAATAAAACATTAAAAAGAATTTTTAAATTTATTTTGAGAGAGAGTGCAAGTGGGGAGCGAGGCAGAGAGAGAAGGAGAAAGAAAATCCCAAGCAGGCTCCGCGCTGTCAGCACAGAGCCCGATGTGGGGCTCCATCCCATAAAACGTGAGATGACGACCTGAGCCGAAATCAAGGGTGGGACACTCAACCAACTGAGCCACGCAGTCTTCGGAGATGTGATCGACTTAAAATGAAGAAGTACTGGATTAGGCAAGCGCTAAGCCAATGGCTGCTGTCCTTAGAAAAGAGGGAAATTTAGACACAAAGCAAAAAGGAAAGAAAGTCCTAGGAGGACAGAAGCCGAGATCAGAGTGGTGCACCTATAAGCCAAGAAACTCCAAGCACTGCCAGCAAACACCTGAGCTGGAAGAGGCCAGAACTGAACCCAGACCTCTGGCCTGTCTGACAATGAGAATAAAAGCCTACTGGTTTGAGCCATCTAGTTGCTGGAAATTTGTTACAGTCGCCTTAGGAAACTAATACGGCAAACTGATTCAGAAGAAAATACTAACAAGCAGGGAAATTTAGATGCTTTGAGAAGATGGAAAAAAAACTAAAGCAGAGCTTTTACACCGGACGAGCCAAAAGTGTTCTCAAGACGCATGCTAATACAATCAGCAAGCCTCCCACGTTTTCACAGGTTCCCAGTGCCCCGAACACCACGGGGAATGCAGGTACTGCTACGGAGCTGGAGGTGGGACGGGAACACATCTCGACAGCTCGTGCCGCAAGGCAGTAACGACAGATGTGGCTCCTGGCCACCAAGACGTGTCAGAGCTACACCCGGCATGCGATCCCTTACTTAATCCCCGCCGCCACACCGCGAGTTAGAACTACTCATGACATCCTACCGATTCAGACGCTGCAGCGATGACGTGCTCTGGTTGACAGAGCCAAGGGAGAGCGGCCCCGTTTAACAACCAGTCTGTCTGACTTCAAAATCTCCGTCCGTTCCACTCTGTACCTCTGCGTCCCTGGCATATGCTTGTACGGAAGGAAAATAGAACTCGGTAGGTCGTCCTACCCTCAGCTGTAGGGCTTCTTGGAATGCAGGGGTGGGAGCTGGGGGGAATGACAGGAAGGGAAGCTCTGTAAGTGCCCCTGCCATCTGGGGAAAGCTGGAGACCCCTTCCCCAATGACATGCATAAAATAAAAATATAAAGTAAGCTCATTACTTTGAAATATAATTATCAAAATATTAAAAGGATTGATATAATAGTATAGACAAAACACAGGGATTAAGAGTACTGGCAACAGGGATGCCTGGGTGGCTCAGTTGTTTGAGCGTCCAACTCCTGATTTCAGCTCACGTCACGATGTCACGAGTTTGTGGGACCAAGCCCCGCATCGGGCTCTGCACTGACAGCATGGAGCCTGCTTGGGAATCTCCCTTTTTCCACACCTCCCCCACGTGCACTCTCTCTCTTTCTCTAACCCTCTCTCTGTACACCTTCCCTGCTTTCACTCACTCTCTCTCAAAAAATAAGTTGATAAACTTAAGAAAGAAAGAGTCTTAGCAATAGGTCTAATAACTGCCACCCTTTGGAAATACTGAATAAGCGAAGAGATTTTAAGACATCAGCGATATGAAAAAGATCTGTGGTTTCTAGGAGTGACAAAATCACAGGTGTTGATAAAATCGCTCCGGTTTGATGCCTACATTCATAATTTAAGGAAATGCTACACTTCACCTACAGGGGAGTGAAATTAAAGCCCCTACTCCCAAATTTCTGCTGACAGAGCCCTGGGATGAACTGAGGTTCAAAACTCTCCGTTTACATAGTCTCACTTAAGACTAGTCTATAGCACCAGCTCTGGGCTCCAACTCCACAGAAGTATAACTATGGGCCTTATATATTACAAATTTAAAAAGTGTTCTCTCAGGGGTGCCTGGGTGGCTCAGTCCATTGAGCAGCCGACTCTTGATTTCAGCTCAGGTCATGATCTCACAATCGTGAGATGGCTCCTTGCGCTGGGTGTGGATCCTGCTTGGGATTCATTCTCATTCTCTCTCTCTTTCTCTCTCTGCCCCTCCCCCACTCACATGTGTGTGCGCATGTATGCACACGATCTCTTTCATAAATAAATAAATGGCATCTCACCATTTAAAGCTATATGTCACTAATTTCCCTTAAATGATGTCACTTAATTTCCCTTAAATTAATGTATCATAATAAAAAGGATTTTCCATAGGCTTTTTTTTTTTCCTTTTTTTTTAGTATGGGTATTTTATCTGGATTATAGAGTGCTTGGAATGGGATGGGTTATAAGTATATGTCCTATGATTCTAAGTGAGGGTGGGAACTCATAGGATCCCAGATCAGCTACTACTTTTTAAGGAGCTCAAAGTAAGAACAAGAAAATCTTTACATATTTAGAAAGAAGTCTGAGCACTAATGACGTTCTTCTCTTTTTGTTAAAACACTAAAAAGACAATGTTTTAGTTACTTAGAAATCGTAAATTTGTATTTCTAATCTACCTAAAATTATATTTTCAGGTTAGTAAAGAAAGCATTGTTATACCCATTTTGGAGACGAGAACCCAGTTCACAGAGAAGGCACCAGATTTAATGAAAGACAGGGAATGTGAGAGATCAGGCACTTCGTTCAATTTCATCTTTGCAAGGCCAGCACTAGACATGACGTGCCCCCCGTTTATAGATACAAGGAAAACGCAGTACGGTTTATTGCAAAAACTCTCAGCAGCAACTTGCACAAACACCGGACCTCAGTAACATTGCTCCATAAAAAGCCTCGGTGTGCTTATCACTTTTACATCTCTCCACTTCCGGACGCTGCTTCCCCTCGCGCTTCCTCTCTGGGCTGCTGGTAGGTCCTCATCAGTGTGTGCACATGCCCGTTTCCCCAGACTCTTCCTCTCTGCTGCTTCCTCCCGTTTCCCGTATCACATCTCACCTTTACTCTTGTTCTCAGCTCCACTCCCTTCTCCCTCCTCGTTGCCCACATTTTTCCCTTAAACTGATCACATACGGAACGCAAACACTGTGGTTTTGTTTGACTTCCTGAATCATGTTTGGTTTCTTCTCCTGAATTTTTAGAACGAGTGGGTGGAATAATCTTTCTTTCTCCAAAGCTTTCTTTTCTTTTACAGACCTTGCTGGTGGTGGCGGTGTGTGTGTGGGGGGGGGGGGGGGGGGCAGGGGCTGTACTAGCTTTAAGGGGATGGCGGGGACCGTACCAGCCTTACAGGGATGGCGGGGACTGTTTTAGCATTACGGAGGTGGCAGGGACTGTTCTAGCATTACAGGGATGGCAGGGACTGGACCAGCATTGTAGGGGTGCACGTTAAAAATGGCCCTCCCACCACCTGGGTGTTCTAATTCTGTCTCCCTAACTTTCTAGGGTGCACACGTCTTTTCCTACCACACTTAGGCTAGTTCAGGAATAAACAGTAAGGCTGAGGGACTTCTACGGTGGCCCGAGCAAGGAGAGGAAAGAGGCAGCCTCTGACTTGGTATGAAATAAGTAACTGGCCAAACACTCATCACTCACCTAACGACCACCTTAAAACTCATGCATGGTCAGGCTGGCTCCGCTCCACCTTTCAAAGTTTCCTCTAGTTCAGGGACCATGCCGGGAAGGGACAGACACCATCATAAACTTGTCCCTTCCCGTCTTAGACCCCAGATTTGGACTTAGCCTGGAGGTGGACGGGGCCTGGGCAAGAAACAAAGTGGGAACGTATTTACTGGGTTTGTCCTTCTGTGGCTCAGGGGCACAAATACATGTTAATGCTGGGTGACATTCTTACTAACAAGCTATATCTTTAAGACACAAGGTTCCAAGCTGTAGGAAGACAGTGGTTGCTGGAATTGTGACAGCAAATGAAACACAAACGATTAACCAAAACCTGTTCTGAGTGTTAGCAAATGAGATTACACACACATAGAGAATTTTGACACACCTCTTAAAAACTAAAGAAAAAGAGAGAAGAAAAGAAACAAATGCAATCTGGAAAACTGTGGCCTTGTCCCTTGGGTTCAGGGGATAGATAGGCCATTTGCTAAGAAAAATATTATACAGTATTAAAAACATTTAAAAATATATTAATGCTTCTTTTTTTTTTAATTTTTTTTTTCAACGTTTATTTATTTTTTTTGGGACAGAGACAGAGCATGAACGGGGGAGGGGCAGAGAGAGAGAGGGACACAGAATCGGAAACAGGCTCCAGGCTCCGAGCCATCAGCCCAGAGCCCGACGCGGGGCTCGAACTCACGGACCGCGAGATCGTGACCTGGCTGAAGTCGGACGCTTAACCGACTGCGCCACCCAGGCGCCCCTAAAAATATATTAATGCTTCTTAACGCCCTTGAAGTAAAAGGGGAGTGCAGTGGACTTCAACTGTCCTTGCCTGGTGAAACTGATGATAAAAATGCTAAAACAGAGCTGGTGAATCTACAACTTGTTTTATAGGCAGAATTGCTCATTCACTAGAAATGCAAATATTGAGATTCATGAGGGAACACAATTTAATACGCTTAGCCCGATTCTGTACACATTAAGAAGGCACTTAAGTATGAACATTTTATTTCATTTTTTTATTTTTTTAATTTTTTATTTATTTTTGAGACAGAGAGAGACAGAGCATGAACGGGGGAGGGTCAGAGATAGAGGGAGACACAGAATCGGAAGCAGGCTCCAGGCTCTGAGCCATCAGCCCAGAGCCCGACGCGGGGCTCGAACTCACGGACCGTGAGATCGTGACCTGAGCTGAAGTCGGACGCCCAACCGACTGAGCCACCCAGGCGCCCCAAGTATGAACATTTTAGACACCACTGACGACTTAGAATACCAGACTGAGAAAGCAGTGTAGCTGAGGTCATCCTCATTTTATGCAAAATCAAGAAATGAAGTCTGCGTGACTGTGGTGAGCCCCATCCTGACCATGCCCCATGCCCCTGACATCGTGGGAGGGCGGTCACCACTGACCCTGTGTGAGCACAGGGCTGATGAGGAATTTCCCCCCCCCCCAGGCCTGTGTAATAATCACCTAAGGCAATTCCATTTTCTGGGCTTATCTAAAAACTCAGACCATACTACTAAGTCAACAGTGGCAAGACGGTGGTGAGTTTGACACCCACGCAGAGAAAATAATAGAACTGTAAGCTGTACTTTATGCCTGGACTCATTAAGAGTGAAGACACATTTTTCAGAGAGAGAGAGACAGAGTGCGAGCAGGGGAGGGGCAGAGAAAGGGAGACACAGGATCCGAAGCAGGCTCCAGGCTCTGAGCTGTCGGCACCGAGCCCGACGCGGGGCTCGAACTCACGAACCACAAGATCATGACCTGAGCTGAAGTCGGACGCTTAACCAACTGAGCCACCCAGGCACCCCCAGAGTGAAGACATATTTTAAAACCATCATATTATAAAATTAACATATACAATGATCCCATCTTAACATCTTGAAATGTATCTCTGAAATGCATGCTGAGGAATACAGAGGTCTACTCAAACTTTCTTTTTTTAAACTTATAAAAAGCATGATTTTATAAAAACTAACTTACTTTCCTCTTTTCCAAGTACTTACTAAATATTCCAAAATCATGAACCATGTTTTAGATTTGAATATATTAGAAATCCACTGTTTTTCTAAACCCTTTTGAACATGACAGATTTTTTTCCTAATCTGTTTTGACTTTTCTTGTACAGAGAAGGTAAAAGGACCCAGGACAAGAGGGTAAAGAAAAGTGGGCAGCAGACGACGAGGTCCCGGCTGATTCTCTAGTGGAAGAAGATGGGGAGAAATGTCTGTTCACAGCATGTCCATTGCTGGCATGTCCAGCCATGAATGACAGCAAACAAACATTCAAATCAATGGCCCCACGTGACTTCAGAATCACGAAAACTAAGGGTTTCTAGATTAAAATGCAGAATAGCAACTTCACAAACCATGAGTAATTAAAAATGCTTCATGCGTGTATAAAGGGGTGAATGGCTGAGCTGATGGACAGATAAATGAGCGAATTAATGGACAGTTCTGGGTGGCAAAGAAGCTGTTCCCTCTCTACATTCAGGTGTGATTTTATAAAAATGAGCCTGATTTAAGTTATTGCTTAGTTATTATCACTAAGTATTTCGAAACCCATAACCATGTTTCAGATCAGGAAGCAACCATCCGTTCCTGTCTCCTTCATAGCTATTTGAATTGGGCCACCCTGAAAACAAATTGACTACAGTTTTCCTCCCCTTCTTGTCAACAACCCAGTTTTGAAGGCGCCCTACGTAGTTTCAGATGTGTGAACTACAAGGTAATGGGATCTTTTCCAAAAGTTAAGTGTCCTCTGCTGGCAACAGAATGTAAAAAGAAAGATTTGGGACTTTGAAGAAAACCTCTCTTCTGTATTTCAGTTTAGGCTTGCAGCATTACTGTGCTGGAAGGAGAAAGAGAGAAGGCGAACAGGAGGCAATGAACGAAGAGCACACAGTGACGGCGAGTTGGACGAAGGAACCCAGAAGAGGCAGAGGAAGTAATGGCATCACATGGATTCTCTCTTCCAGCAACACTCACTGATGGCGGATTGCGTCGCTTGCCTCGAAACTTGCAAGGGTCCAGGGGCACCTGGGTGGCTCAGTCGGTTGAGCATCCGACTCTTGATTCAGGCTCTGGTCATGATCTTACCGTTTCATTAGTTCGAGCCCCGCATCAGGCCCGGCTTGCGCTGTCTCTGTGTCTCTCAAAATAAATAAACTTTAAAAACAAATAAATGAGTAAACTTGCAAGGGTCCAGCCAACGAACCTAATCAAGAAAACACTGACCCTAAATTGGATGTGTTGTTCACCAAGAACGCTTCTGCTGTGAGTGCCTGGCCTGTCTCTACAGGGACAGTCGCAAAGGTAAGGCGAGACCTACAGACAGCACCAGCGGCATTTCTCTTTATTTCTACTGAGGGATCTGAGAACGTGTCCTGGTGCAAACAAAACATCTTGAAAAAGTTTAATTCAAAACTTGCCAGTGGGAGAATTATAGATGAATAATTTATAACACAAAAAGAGTAAAAATATAACACCAAGTATACAACAGAAGTTTGTTATAAGCAAATGTGTAATAAATTACATTACATATTGGAGAACGGGGCTGGAACACCTGACCTCAGTCACAAACTGTATTTAAGGCTCCAGGCCTCCTGTCTCCCCACCTGTGGGGCTGACCTACAAGAAATGGCGGTACACAGACCTAGGGTCGCACCACTGTCCACTGCCCAAGGTGGCGTGCTTCAACCCTGTGTCAAGTCAACTACCAAAAGAAGCTGCCGGAAGCTAAGCTGAGCTGCTGAGCCCATCCTCAGTAGCCAAAAAAACCTCACCTAGAAGAAAACGAAGAGGAAAGGCTCTGACTTGGGCAAGACTAACTGTGGCAGGAACTGGCCCACGCTCAGTGGGAAGAACGCCAATCATGGGAGTCAAAAGAGAAAATGGAATGGAAATGTATCAAATATACCAGTGTTGGAAACAGGGCCTTTACGAATCCCATCTCATTTAATTAAAACAACCTACGCAGTAGATACTTACAGGCTTCTGTTTTACAAATAAGAGACATGATGAGATTCCACCAAAGATCTGGAAACTAGCAAATGGCTAGAATTTAATTCTATGTGCCAGCTGCCAAGCAGATGGTGTTTTTTGGGCTTTCCTCCCCATTCTGAGACCTGGTTCTAGGCCCAGCTGCCACTCAGCGGCTGTGTGACTCTGGCAGAAGGGTCTTACAACCTTTCTAAGCCTCAGTTTACCCATCTCTTAAGGCAAATACAAAAATGCTGGCCTACTTCGCAGGGTGGCTATGAAAACCAAATGCAACAATGTTATGCGACTTATTAGCTTTAAAACTGTTATATAAATGCAAGAGGTTACTACTGATACTTGTACTTCTAATCTATTTTTTTACTGGTACTTTTATTTTTAAGAGACAATTACATTTTTTTTTTTCAGAGAGAGAGAGAGAGAGAGAGAGAGAGAGAGAGAGAGAGAGAG
>NW_024412428.1:3951990-4086147 GCF_014898765.1 Herpailurus yagouaroundi
AGAGAGAGAGAGAGAGAGAGAGAGAGAGAGAGAGAGAGAGAGAGGCAGAGAGAGAAGGAGACACAGAATCCAAAGCAGGCTCCAGGCTCTGAGCTGTCAGCACAGAGCCCGACTCAGGGCTCACACTCACAAACCATGAGATCATGATGTGGGCCAAAGTTGGACACTTAACTTGACTGGGCCAGCCAGGTGCCCCAAGAGACAATTACATTTTTAGACTTCCAAATGAGTTGGTAAAATTCCGGTTTCCAGCAGTGGGTGGAGCAACTGCTCCATATTTTTTTTTTTAGATTCTTAAAATTGTTTTTTTGTGGGGGCGCCTGGGTAGTGCAGTCGGTTAAGGGTCCGACTTCAGCCAGGTCACGATCTCGCGGTCCGTGAGTTCGAGCCCCGCATCAGGCTCTGGGCTGATGGCTCGGAGCCTGGAGCCTGCTTCCGATTCTGTGTCTCCCTCTCTCTCTGCCCCTCCCCCGTTCATGCTCTGTCTCTATGTCCCAAAAATAAATAAACGTTAAAAAACAATTTTTTTAATTGTTTTTTTTTTTGTGTGTGTGTGTTTTTTTTTAAGTAATCTCTACACCCAACGTGGGGCTCAAACTCACAACCTTAAGATCAAGAGTTGCACGCCCATCGACGGAGCCAGCCAGGAGCACCTTCTCAACATGCATCAGAGAGCAAATTCTTTATACCACCATTTCTTCATTAAAAAGTTTTTTTTTTTTTTTTTTTAATTTTTTTTTTTTCAACGTTTATTTATTTTTTTTGGGACAGAGAGAGACAGAGCATGAACGGGCAAGGGGCAGAGAGAGGGAGACACAGAATCGGAAACAGGTTCCAGGCTCTGAGCCATCAGCCCAGAGCCCGACGTGGGGCTCGAACTCACGGACCGTGAGATCGTGACCTGGTTGAAGTCGGACCCTTAACCGACTGCGCCACCCAGGCGCCCCCATTAAAAAGTTTTAACGTCACTCTTTTGCCAAAAGGAAATGTTTGTATTCTGTATGAATTCATATCCATTTGGTACTATAAATTCACATCCAACTGATTAATACAGTTCAATGAGAGAAATGGGATTGTAGGCTACCTTTTAACTTTTTCAGGAACAACTCTTTCCCAAAGCAAGAGTTAACTGGGGTACATCTGCGAAGAGAAAAGCCCAAACCTAAAATACAGGACACTTAAAACCTAGAGCCTCAGCCTGGACAGCAGATCTCAAACTTCAGTGGGGCAAAATAATTCCCCCGGGTAGCATGTTAAGAGTCCTGATTACCGGATCTGGACTCCAGTGATTCGAATTCAGTAGCTCCAGGTGGCCTCAAGAATCTGTACTGCTAGCTTGTATCTTCATTCCAAACTTTGAGAAACTCCAGTTAGACAATCAGAAGTAATTTGCAAAGTTTAACTGGTCTGTGTTGAAGTATCTGACCAAAAGCACCAATCTTAACGATAACAAAGATTGTGATTATGATAAAGCCAGCTTTATTGAGTTTAATGTGTTCCAGGCATTGTGGTGTCTCCTAAGCACTATTTCATTTAATCCCGGTAAGTACTATTGACTCCATTTTTAAGGAAACTGAGGCTTATGTAGGTCAAGGATACAGCTGGTTAGTAGGGAAACCAGGATTTGAACTTAGCCCGACTACAAAGCCCACCTATTTTTTATCCCAGAGTTCCTCCACCACTCAGAAATGCTGGCATTGGTGGCTGGCAACCGCATCAGTGCTGGTTTCCTAGGAATTTACCATCTGGGAGTGTTCTTTCCTCGGCAACTTATCCGAGCGTCCCCACCCCCTCCCCAGCTTTACTGCTATTATTCTAAATGAAGGCAACGTTCCCAATGGTCATTTGTTCCTGGGGTGAGTGGTAGGAGAAACACAGGTAACGTTTAGTTTATATAGCAACACGTGGCAATTTGCCGTTAGGCGTTTCTGCCAATTAAATCTACAGTATGCCTTCCAGTTGCCATGGCAACTGTGTGTCACAGGAACGTGTGGAAAAGTGATTCCCAACCTTGGATGCTCTTTGATCTTAATTATTACAGGGAAGTTAAGATGAGGAAAATGAACCAGGAGAAAAAGATATACTGGCATCGTAATCATCAAGCTAAAATTTCCCCCCCCAAAATACTGACACTCCTTTTCTGTATTTTATAGCTTTATTAAGGTCTTATTATGCATTAGTTATGCACAAATTAAAACGAGGCACCAAATAAAAGTAAATAGTAAAACCTTAACAGATACACTATAATACCGTTTCATATCATTTAAGTATTTCATTTGTTTAGGAAGTTTAACAGGAATAGCATTAATATGGTACAATTATGAATATGATACATTACTATAACTAATACCTGACTACATATGGTTATTATGGTAACTCTATAAAAACTAGACTCCTGCTCAGTATATATAGGGATGTAATTCTATCTCCTTCTTCCTCCCTTGTTTTTTCATTTTTAAAGCAATCCTTTTTTAAGCTAAGTTCTAAACCCAATATGGGGCACAAAGAGTTGCATGCTCTACCGAATGAACCAGCCAGGTGCCCATTACCCCCTTGTTTCTAATGGAAAAATCCTACTTGATGACATTTCACCAAACAAAAACTGTTCTAGAAACAAGCCACTTTAAAGTTCAAGAATGACATGATTATGTGTATAGACTGTTCTTTAGATTCTCCATTTTTAGAAATAATTTTATTTATTTATTTTTTTTAAAAAATTTTTTTTTTCAACGTTTATTTATTTTTTGGGGGACAGAGACAGAGCATGAATGGGGGAGGGGCAGAGAGAGAGGGAGACACAGAATCGGAAACAGGCTCCAGGCTCTGAGCCATCAGCCCAGAGCCCGACGCGGGGCTCGAACTCACGGACCGCGAGATCATGACCTGGCTGAAGTCGGACGCTTAACCGACTGCGCCACCCAGGCGCCCCTAGAAATAATTTTAGAAGTAGCTTCTTAAATATATAAAGTTCAGTAGCCTGTCAAACACTGAGCACCCATTCAGAAATACTTTGAAACCTTCACTGCAAAAGATATACCCCTGTTTATGTAATGATGAACATAAATCTGTTTTAGAGTAAGTGGAAACTTCTTTTTAAAAAGACCAAAAACGATGACTTAATTGTTAAAAGGCTACCTTCACATTTAGGCTCATGACCTGTATTTTATGATTTCATAATATTTCTGCAAGAGCTCTTTTTCTCTTTCATTCTTCTGCAAAAAGGAAAATAAACCAACACAAAACACCTTAGGAGAAACTACACACAAACTAGCACAAGGATGACTAACAGAAAGCACACCGATTCCCTTTACGACATCCCACGGGGTGATGCTGAACAAATACCCACCCCAGGGTTGCCCACTTAGGGAATACGGTATAGCAGGTGTCCTCGTAACGAAATGTTAACTTCACTAGAAAAATATTTTTAAAAGCACAAATAGGGGCCACCTGGGTGGCTCAGTCAGTTGAGCATCCAACTCTTGATTTCAGCTCAGGTCATGATCCCAGGGTTATGGGACCGAGCCCTGCATTGGGCTCCACATTGAGCGTGGAGCCTGCTTAAGATCCTCTCTGTCCCTCTGCCCTTCTCCTCCAGCTTGTGTCCTCTCTCCCTCTCTCTAAAAAAAATTAATTAAAAGTAAATAAACAAATAAGCACAAAAAATATATTTTCAAATGATCTTTCCAATTTTAATTGCAATTTCCGTGATTCAAGTTCTAGAGCATCTATGTCAGAGAAAACTGAGAACCCAGTGGAGTATGGAAACTTATATTCTCTGTAACGTGAAAACTGTGGACCGTTCAACAAATTGTTGAAGGTGGGATATGAATGGAGGTGGGATAACTCAATGTCCACATGACAAAAAAAAATGAACCTAGGCCTTTACCTCACATTGTACACAAAAATTAACTAAAAATGGACCATTTGCCATTTAAGAAACAAAACAAATGAACAAAAGGGAAAAGAGAGAGAGAGAGGGGCAAACCAAGAAACAGATTCTCAACTCAAGAGAACAAATGGTTACCAGAGGGGAAGTGGGTACGGGGATGGGGCAAATAGGGGGTTAAGAACACTGAGAAATGTACAGAATTGCTAAATCACTTTATTGTGCATCTGGAACTAATATAACACTGTATGTTAACTATGCTGGAATTATAATCAAAAACTAAATAAAAAAAAAAACAGACCATAGACGTAAATGTAAAAGCTAAAACTGTAACACTTCCAGAAGACAGGAGAAAATCTTTGTGATTTCCGTCAATATAGACATTTTTGCTCTTCAAAGGACATAATCAAGAAAATAAGAGGCAGGGGCGCCTGGGTGGCTCAGTCGGTTAAGCATCCGACTTCGGCTCAGGTCATGATCTCATGGTTAGTGGGTTCAATCCCCACATCGGGCTCTGTGCTGACAGCTCAGAGCCTGGAGCCTGCTTCAGATTCTTGTCTCCCTCTCTCTCTGCCCCTCCCCTGCTCACGCTCTGTTTCTCTCTCTCTCTCTCTCTCTCTCTCAAAATAAATAAATATTTAAAAAACTTGAAAAAAAGAAAAGAAAAGAAAAGAAAAGACAACCCAGGGATGGTGAGAAAACATTTGCAAGACACGTACCTGGTAAAAAACTTGTATCCAGAATATATAAAGAAATCTTACTGCTCAATGAAACCAAAAATGCAGTGAACTTACGAGCAAAAGATCTGAAAAGACACTTCACCAAATAAGATAAATGAATGGCTAATAAAGAAGATGCTCGTCATTACAGATGCATTAGTCACTAGGGAAACACTAACTAAAATCAAAGTCAGATGTCACTACATACCCACGTAAAGGGCTAGAATCCAAACTACTGATGATACCAAGTACTGGCAAGGACATAGAGAAACTGGAACCTGACACATTGCCGGTGGGAATCTACAACGGGACAACTGTTTTAGAAAACAACGTGGCAGTTCCTGAAATGGTTAAACACAGAAGCACCGAACAACCCAGAAACTCACCTCCTACCTATCTACCCAAGAGGATGGAAAAATATGTCCATACAAGTTGTGCACAAGTATTCATAGCAGCCCCAAAGTGGCAAGAACTCAAACGTCTAACAACTGGTGAGAGGATGAACAAAGTGTGGGATTATCCACACAACCGATTATCAGTCAGCCTTGGAAGAGAAATGAAGTGCTGATGTGTGCTGCGATGTGAATGAGCTTTGAAAGCAATATACTGGGTGAAAGTAGCCAAGTCTCCTTCAGGGGTGATGGAAATGTTCTAAAACTACAGTGGTGATGCGATGCATGACTCCAACAAATTTACGACAAACCGCCGAACTGCTCACTTAAAAAAAATATCGAGACAAGAGTGCAGATCAGTAGTTGCCTAGGTCTTTACTGGGAGCAGGAAATGACATCAGAGGGCATGGGGGACCTTTCTGGGGGGACGGAAGGGTTCTATAACTTGACTGTGGCAGGGCCTGCACAACTCTATCAATTTCCTAAAAATCATTAAGCTGTATACTCACAATTGGGGAGTTTCATGTTATGTAAATTATACCTCAATAAAACTCCTAAAAAGCCTTGGGCAGACTTTCTAGGGTCATTACATTCACTTCTATATGTGCGACCTCATCTTTCTGATTCTAGGGATGGTTCTGTGACATAGCTGTGGATAACTCCTCATCTCCAGAAGAACTGTTTAAATCTCTCAACTAGCTGCGTGAGTAACCCAAACAGTCATGCCTGAGAAATTTGCAAAGAGTCAAAATGATGTGAGGTATCTGTATCTCTGAATAAGTCACATGAAAAACAGACCTTTGCCGCTATCATTATGCGTTAAGTACCCATCGTCATCATCATCATCATAAAACCCCACAATTTGTAATGCACATTGCAACCAGGCCTGATGTTAGCCCCTGCTCACCTACTGGATTATTCCAGTACTGTAAGTCGGAAGGAAGTTTTACTTTAGTGACACTGTACCTTGTGGTGCCACAAAATACCCTCCTTTTTCTGAGGCAGGAACAAAAACGCAAGTAGTGCTTCTGGGGTGGGGGCCACCCCAGTGGGTGGTGGGCAAGCTAAAACCCCACGTGGTAACAACACGTATACTACAAAATCCCCCAGTCAGGCGCTCAATCGCTTTAACTGTAGAAGATCGGATTTTATGATGGCTTCCAACAATTTTGAAGCTACAAATCCCTGAGGAAGAAAATGATAAAATCCTAAAACACTGGAGTGTTTGAGTAAACGGAGGCTTAGAAAAGGAAAGGGATTTTCCACCAGGAGCCAGAATGTTTGTGGAAGGGCTAGGATAATAACCTAAATTCAGCTCTGGTTTTTTTGTTTTCATGGCTTGACTACTGATTCCAACACAAAAGCATCCTCTGAATCACTCATCACCTTTGACTTCGCTCTCCCCCAAAACATTCAAATGCTGGTTAAAAATATAAACTGTGAGGGGCGCCTGGGTGGCTCAGTCGGTTAAGCGTCCGACTTCGGCTCAGGTCATGATCTCACGGTCCATGAGTTCGAGCCCCGCGTCGGGCTCTGTGCTAACGACTCAGAGCCTGGAGCCTGCTTCGGATTCTGTGTCTCCCTCTCTCTCTGCCCCTCCCCCGTTCATGCTCTGTCTCTCTCTGTCTCAAAAATAAATAAACATTAAATAAAAAAAAAAATAATAAAAGAGGTATCAAGGGGCGCCTGGGTGGCTCAGTCGGTTAAGCGTTAAGCATCCAACTCGGGCTCATCATCTCGCGGCTTGTGAGTTCGAGCCTCATGTCGGGCTCTGTGCTAACGACTCAGAGCCTGGAGCCTGCTTCGGATTCTGGGTCTCCCTCTCTCTCTGCCCCTCCCCCACTCATGCTCGCTCTCTCTCTTTCTCTCAGTCAAAAATAAATAAAACGCTAAAAAAGTTATCTTTTAACAAATAAACTGTGAGATCATTTTGAGATGCAAACCCTCCTCTCCCTTACCATGGTTTTAGCACAGATCTCATCTCCTCTGGACTAGACTACTGAGGACTGTTCTGTCCCAGGACTGCCCCCACACCGATCCTCTCTACGGAGCTCGTCCCCTTCTGTCGTTCCTGGTAAACACCTCCGTGGCTTCCTACTGCTTGCAGGGTAAAGTCCAAACTCCAAGCAAGGGCTTTCCTAACTTCGCAAGACCTATTTTTACAATCTTATCTCCCACTTCTCCACCCAACCAACCACCCTGTACAAAAGTTAACCAACCACCCTGTACAAAGAGAACGTGCAGTTCCCTTCGCACCACAGATTATCATCTTTGGGGACACTTACTATATGCAAAGCTCAGTGTGGAGTTCTCTACCTGCATCACCTCATTTTATCTTCACAACAACCCCATGTGACGGGCAGGTACCCTCGCCACCCCCAGTTTACAGGGGAGGAAAAGAAGGCTTAGATAACTCCTCTGGCTGACTTTCTCCCTATGTCTATAGTACGTGTCCCTCCCGCACACTCTTCCACTTGGCCTAAAAACCCTGCAGCCCCTCAAGTGCTGCCCCCTGCATCTTTTTTCAAGACCCCACTCAACTGTCTTCCTCCAGTTATACAACTCTTTATCCAGAGTTAATAATTCTGTCTTTGGTGCTTTCGTGGTACTTTGTATGTTCCTCACTGGAAACGTCACACTACATCATAATATCTGTATCCATTCCAGTCTATCAATTAGAATATGAATCTATCGGAACAAGAATAGCTATTCTCTTTAACTCTTTCTTTTCTCTATGTTTGGCATACAAAGCAGGTAGGTAAATACTGAATGACAGGGTACGTTAGTCTTTATAATGCGTTGTTTCATTCACTCCTCTTCCTTCCTTATATATTCTATTTCCATCTCCACATTTTTAGAGCCTTATTACCTCTGAGCTCTCTTTGGCAATAAATTCCTGCTAGCTTTCTCCCTGGTCACTTTTCTTTCCAATTCTCTCCTTTACCGATGGTGGATTAACTTCCTCAAAACACAGTTCTGCTTGGCTCTTCTCTATTCAAAAATATCCTTGACTCTGTGGTGCTTACCAAGGAACGTATAGATTCTTTACCCTAAATTCAAAAGTGTCCATGACCCAGGCTTAATGATTTCACTTTAACTTGGTCCTTCTCCTACACTAAACAGAATTATGTTCCTTCCTGTTCTCTCAAATCACATAAAAGCCCTACCCATGTGACCACTGAAACTATATGTATAGACACTGCACTTTCTTCAAATGAGATTCAGTCACCCTTATTCAGCATTCCTTGATTTGATACATGCGTAAAAACTACAACTCTTCTGAAATCCCACAGCAAATGGTTTTTGCCTCTTTCGTGGGATTTAATCTACATAGTTCCGATATGATTTACATACATCTTAGCTCATTTATAATGTCCTCGACATCCTTACAGAGCTATGTCTGAGCGTCTCCCGCCTGGTGGGTGCTCAGCAAGTTCGCTTTGTGCAATACTGAATGAACGCGTGAATGTTAAGTCATCCTGCAACCTAACTAAACTAAACTAAACCTAATCACACTCTCATGCTTTAAAAAAAAAATTAATGTGCAGTCAAACTACCTGACTGAACATCTTCACAGTCCTCCCTAAGACTATAACACAGTGGCATGTCAAAAACCATTTCTGGAAAAATCTGACCTTAACTGGCCCATGTCTCAAGAAGTCAGGTCAATCTAGGATGGAAACACCATCTAAGTGGATAGTAATCATCACACAGTGACAGCCAGTGTTCAACACTGGGCCAAGTGCTTGCTAGACCTAAGGCCCCTGGTTCCTACAAACATCCAAGGCAGATGGAGCTGTCCCACATTCTATGCTGGGGAGACTGAGGCCAAGGGAAAGCTCAGCAGTTTGCTCCACTGGTGGCTCTCTCTGGAACAGCAGAGCCGGGATTCACACCAAATTAAAAACATCTACTAAAAGACTAAAGCTCCCTATTGAGGAGTTACAACAGACTTTCATCATTTAAAATTTTTTTTTTTCAACGTTTTATTTATTTTTGGGACAGAGAGAGACAGAGCATGAACGGGGGAGGGGCAGAGAGAGAGGAAGACCCAGAATCGGAAACAGGCTCCAGGCTCTGAGCCATCAGCCCAGAGCCCGACGCGGGGCTCGAACTCACGGACCGCGAGATCGTGACCTGGCTGAAGTCAGACGCTTAACCGACTGCGCCACCCAGGCGCCCCCAGACTTTCATCATTTAAAAGAGCTTCATCTATGGCATATTTCAACACTACCACACACTTCTGAATCTATACTGCATGACTAAGGACAGGGTCCCTTTCCTATTCGCTATTTCAGGCGATGGAATTATCCTGTGACTTGGTAGGAAAACCAGCGAAAACATTCTAAATTCCTGTGCCTGTACATTTATCAGGGAACAGGTAGCACTGTCCACAAGCATCCATGCTAAACTGCATTTCCAGACCAAGTAACAATTCTAGGGCATCCTTCCAAAGTTATTCTTACAAGGAAATTTACCACTAGGTGGCAGAAGTATAAAGTTAACGCGGTGATTTCTCTATAGTGAGTAGCGGGACATGTTCCCACCCTTTTCAGAGTAACAAAATCCTGTGAAACTGCTAATGGTTTTCCAAAGATTATTTTGTCACCTTGAGAGTGGCATTTTATACGTAAATGGTTCTACATTAAACTATTCTCCCTTATTGAAAACTGCATTATAATATTTATTTTAAATATAATATACAGATTTCAACCTTTAAAAAAATTTTTTTAACGTTTATTTATTGTTGAGAGAAAGAGAGAGAAAGATACAGCATGAACGGGGGAGGGACAGAGAGAGAGGGAGACACAGAATCTGAAACAGGCTCCAGGCTCTAAGCTGTCAGCACAGAGCCCTGGCGGGGGGAGGGAGGGGCACTCAAATCCACAAATCTCAAGATCATGACCCGAGTCGAAGTCGGTCACTTAACCTACTGAGCCATCCAGGCGCCCCTCGACCTCTATTACATTCAACACTAACCACAGCTTCAACTAGCTCTAAGCACGTAAGTAGAACCATACTATCACTGAATTAAATAACCCACTGTATGTTCAAGTACACTGAAACTGAAATTTAATTTTGTGTGATGTTATACAAGATGGCCAACAAGTGCTTTTAAATTACAACGATTGAGGGGCGCCTGGGTGGCTCAGTCAGTTGGGCGTCCAACTTCAGCTCAGGTCATGATCTCGTGGTCTGTGAGATCAAGCCCAGCATCAGGCTTTGTGCTGACAGCTCGGAGCCTGGAGCCTGCTTTGGATTCTGTGTCTCCCTCTCCCTCTGCCCCTACCCTTGCTTGTGCTCTCTCTCCCAAAAATAAACATTAAAACATATATACACACACACATGAGGAAGCTTAAGTTTGAGAAAATAAATCCAACTTAAAAAGTGATAAACATCTGGGGCACCTGGGTGGCTCAGTTGGTTAAGATGTGACTTTGGCTCAGGTCACAATCTCACAGTCTGTGGGTTCGAGCCCCATGTCAGGCTCTGTGCTGACTCAGAGTCGGGAGCCTGCTTCAGATTCTGTGTCTTCCTCTCTCTCTGCCCTTCCCCCACTTGTGCTCTGTCTCTCTCTGTCTCTCTCTCTCTCTCCCTCTCTCTCTCTCAAAAATAAATAAATATTAAAAAAAGCTTTTTAACGTGATAAACATCTGGAGACAAACTTATAGAATTATCTATCCACACGTGCACTTTTGATAACTTGTGCCCTGCTTGGTATCTTTGGTACAATTTCTCTGTGGGTAGAAATTAAATTATATATATTATTAAATTATTAACTGTATATAATTAAATTATATTTAGCAAATATATGGGTAAACTATATAATGATCAAAATAATTCTGAAAACAGTATGCGTGTGTTCACTTAATATGCACTCAGGAAGAAAATATTTTAATGATGATTTTCACTAATTTCATTAAGTAGAAAATAAAATCCCCACCTTTCACATAAAGAAGCCTCTAGAACTATGCAAATCTTCTATTTTGGAGCAGGGGATGAGAGCTTGGGCTCCTCCAGGAGCGATGAAGGGGGGCTCTAAACCATCTGTGGGACAGGTTGGATGTGTGGTGGAAGGAATTACACTTCATCTTATCATCCATCAAAGGAGTCAAGGAAGCCCAGCCCGCTTCAGGCTTTGGCCAATGACGTACAGCAGAGCTAGCAGAACTGGAGCTCCTTCAAAGGCTGGCAACTAGTCTGGTGTCCTTACAACTGTTCCACAAGGCTTCTTTGGAAATATGCAAATGAGCAAATGGCCGTCAATATCTAAGACCTCTAAAGACACACTGGCCCTGAGGTCTCCATACAAACTCACATCTACAAAGCCTCACTCCTCTGGCTGCCTCGGGGATGCTTCAGGCTAATTGAGATCTCCCCAAAGTGACCTGCGATAGGCTTTCTACTTCTGAAGACTCTCTGAAAAGCGAAAGTGAAAACATATGGTCCAGAGGCTATCCTGGCTCCCAAGTTTGCAAAAGCGGCTGTGTAAATCCGTCATCTACAGACATTAAGACAAAACTGAGGTCCTCTCCAAGGATCAGTGGGAAGGAACAGTTGCCAGGGGATTATTTTCCATGGCAAGCACCAATTTATACCTATAAAACAGTCTAGAAATATACTTGGAGAATAATTTGCCGCATACACACATGGATGCATTTCCTCATCCTTTAGCTCTGTACTGTACTGAATGCGTTTATAAATAAGTGAAAATTACAGAGTCAGGCAAAGTTGTCTGGATACCTGACAGGCTATGAAAAGAACACTGCTCCTGTCGCCTTGACAGTTACTAGTTGATTCAATTCATGAGATGCTTACGTTCTCTAAAAATAAGTCAAGTAACCATCATAAAAATGTCTTTGAACCATCATCACTCGGAGGCTGACAGGTATCAAACTGCACGTTTCTAATTCATTCCTAGGAAATAAAAGAGACTTCGAACGGGGTCTTAACGTGAAGAATCTCATTTACATGTACTCTGTCGGGAAGGATACAGAGACAATTGAAAACACAAAGAGAAGAGAGCTATGGGAATACAAAATGTTGCAAAAATCAAATTTCTGAGAGCCCCTACTAGCTGCATAGAGTGGGCAGAGGTCTCTATCAACTACCCCCCACCTCCGCCCCCCAGAATCTAGGATGGGGTTGGTGCTCAATGGAATCTGCCTTTGAGTGAATGGTGTGGTGCCGTCTCAAGGAATTGCACTGGGTGGCAATTTATTACGAGAGGCGGAGATGATTGTGAACTTGGTTAACAGGAATTTGATGGCAGTGCAATTAGCACGGGGCCGCCTGCTTCTACGGCAGGTGAAGGCAAGAGGGTGAATGCCAGCGGAAAACACCCCAGCGCACCGGCAAGCCCCGGGAGACATGAAGGGTGACGCTGTGACAGGTACCCCGTGTGCAGCCGGTCACCTCCAAGGGGCCCCCGCCCGGCCCTTACCTCCTCCCTCCTTTCTTCGGGACCCGACACCAGGTGGGGGCTCGGCTGAGGGTGGCTGCCGACGCTGCTGTCGTCACTGCCCTTGTCACACGTGGCTCGCGCCGAATCCTGGGAGGACGCGGGCCCCTCTGCCCTCTCTTCACTGTCCACTGAACTCAGGGACAGCGCGCTGAGACTGCTGGGACACGTGGCGTTTCCTGCGCCCGGGCTCTGAGGGCTGGGGGGCTTGGGCGTGGTTGGCCTTTGGGGGGTGAGCGGCTGCTCCGGCTCGAAGGTAAACCGGCTGCCAGCTTGGCGTCCGCCCGGGTCCTCGGCAGCCGGACTCGCCGCCGCCCGGGAGCCTGCGGCTTCGAGGGGACACGCGGCCGCGGCCGCGTCCACCGGGGGGCTCCCCGCCCCCGCCGAGCCACAGCCCGGGGCGGATTGCGCGCCTGCGCCTGCGCCTGCGCCTGCGCACCTCCTCCACTCGCGCTCGGCGCTGGTGGACACGCGGCGGGAGTAGGCGTCGTGCAGCCTGCTGTGCACCTGCAGCCTCTGGCTTGCCTCGCCCGGCGGGGGCGCCCCGCTCCGGGGGCTCTCTCTCCGCCAGGCCGCGTCCGCGGCGCTGCTCACAAACCTCAGGACCCTGTCGAAGTCCCTGGCCCGCAGCGGGCTCTTCCAGCGTTTCGTCCTCCTCTCGGCCCCACCGAACTTTTCCGAGTCGGCGGACGAACTGCTCAGCGTCCTCCGGGGCGCGGGCTTTTCGGGCGCCCCGTTGAGGTCCATGAGATTCGAGGTGGACTTCCGTTTGAAGGAGCTCTTCTTCAGAAAGTTCAAGTTGTCGGTGCTCTTGCTTTTCCGGTAGACGATGCTGTTGTTCTCAGAGTCTTTCACTAGAATCTCACACAGCGCGGGCTCCTGGGAGACGGGGGCCAGGGGCCCGACGTGGTTCTGGGACCCCTGATGCTTCTCGCCATCCAGGAAGCTGATGCGGCCCAGGCCGTAGGCGCGGCGGATGCTGCGGGACCGGTGGGTGCTCCTCTGGAAGGCGTCGTCGGCCTCCTCGGGGTCGGAGCAGTCCGACGCGCCCCCGGGAGCCGCCTTGGCGGCGGGGTCGCTCGCCGGCCCCGAGGAGGGGCACCTGCCGGTGTGCGTTCCGGCGGCAGCACCGTTCGGGATGGGTTTCCCCGGGTCGCGTTCCGGGGCGTCTTCCTTTGCCGCATCTGACCCCTCTCGGTTCTGAATTCCCTGCAGGACGGAGGACTTCAGTTTCTTAAAAGACCCCATTTTCCGGAAGGAGGCAAGGGCGTTCCAGGTGGAGGAATTTCCCATCAGGACCATGGAGCGGGGCCTTTCCGGGTTGGCGCTGGCCCTCTTCCTGCTCACGGAGAAGAGGCGGATGAGCCTGGCGGGGCTGAGTCTGGCCTCCGCGGCGCCTTCCGCATCCCCGCAGGGGTTGCCGCCGCAGCCTCCATTCTGACACGCTGGGTAGGTCACCATTTTGGGGTCTTTGGAATCAGAGACGGAACAGGGGATCGCGGCGAGTCGGCCATGGCCGTTCCGGGCCGTTGTCATGTTCTCGGGGCGGCGAGCCCGTGGCCACAGGGCAGCGGGGTTCAAACCCACATGCACGTCTGTGTCCACAGGCCCCAGGCGCAGACCTTCATCTCCGAGGCTGCTGCCGGCCGGGCTTTCGCACCTGCTGTGCACATCAGGCTCCTCAGTTGTGGTCACAGCCTGGAGCGGAAAACAAAGCCGGGATTTAGTCATTTTCCTCCCACTGAAGAACCTCTACGAACAGCGGCTTCTCATTTTGGCTAATAATTGCCGGGATAAAAGAAGCATGCCTCATGTCAGGGTCGATCAGATCAAAACTGCCTTAAATTAGGGGCCCCCGGCTGGCTCCGTTGGTCAAGTGTCCAACTCTGGCTCAGGTCATGATCTCAGGATTGAGGAGTTCGAGTCCGGCATCGGCTCCCTGCTGGCAGCGTGGAGCCAGCTTGGGATTCTCTCTCCCTCTCTCTCTCTGCCCCTCCCCCACCTCTCAAAATAAAACGTTCTAAAAATTTTTTTAAAAACTTTTAAATTAAGTTAAAGTTTTACCTCTCCTAATTGATTTCACAATGAATTAAAAGGAAGAATGCAAACATACATTCCTTAAAAAAAAAAAAAAAGATAATTATGGGTTGTGCATTCAATGCCAAGGTAAATCCTTGAATCCATTGAAACTTGTTTAAAACTTTTGAAAAACTGCTGGAATGCCAAGGCCAAGGCGTTATTCCACACTGGGCCTTGTCTTTATTTGAAATGGAAGAAATTCTTAATTATTAAATAAAAAAAACCCACCAACAACTATTTCAAAACGTGTTACAGTAAAATACCGACCTATGTTAAATTTCACGCAGCCGATAGGCAGACTGGCTGCAAGAACCAGCAGCAAAGACCAGGATGCTGTCAGCTGCCCACTTGTCCACAAAAATACCCAAAGTGCTACAGAGACACACAAGCAGAAGGGACAAGCTGAGGCTGCATGTATGAGGTCGGGCTTCGTAAAGGGAACAGCATTAGTGAAGGGCCTCTGTCAACAGGATTCGAATTGGCTGGGGGATGGAGGGAGATAAGGATATTACTTAAATATTAGAAAGTCAGACACAAAACTTCAAATTAAACCAACGTTGCACCTTCGTCTTTCTTTCCCCATGCCCTTAATTAAGGCCACCACACACCTGCAGTCCATGCTGTCTCCCCCAAGTGAACGTGTTGCTCTCCTTCCTCTCTGCCCATTAGGCCATGGCCTGCTCAGCCTTGGTGGGCCAGCTTAAATGTCACAGCCACCCCCGTCTCAATTAGTGATTAGCCAGTGAAGACGTGTAGGAAAGATTGCGATGTTCACCATAAAAGACCACCACTCGCTAAGCGTTTACTACATGTCAGGCCCCTGTGCTAAGTGCTTTTGAAACGACCTGCCACTGGGTACTCCTACTAACCTGGAAGATCAACAGGATAATTTCCATTTTACAGATAACCAAATGCACACTTGGGCAGGGGTGCTGGGGGTTCCTGCAGCTGCCTCTTCCGAAGCCTATGCTCCTCTCCGCTACTTTAAACTAATGAAGAAAGAGAGAGGCAGTGCTGGGATAGGAACCCATATCTTGGTGTCTGACACCAAGTTCAGTGCCTCGTGACATAACCCCAACTCAAGTCAAATCCCAGAAGTCCTTATGCCAGTCAAGGCCACTCTTCCGAAGGCAATATTAAAGGCAGAAAAAAGAAAAGGAGCAGACATTTGCATAAAAACCTTAAGGTTAAGTCCCAATTTAGCTTAGTCCTCTCAAGTGCAGAAAAAAATGTGACCTCATGCAAAGAGGTCTCATCTGATTCTACTCTGTAAATTCTCTCATGGGCTCATTTTTATTTGCCCTTACATGGAGCTCCCAGAGGGATTCCCAGGGAGATTCCCAGTTCAAGGGCTGATTCCATCTGGGACCAGGGAGGCTACATAGGCTTATGTAGCCCGGAGCCTTTCTGATGTCCATTTACTCAATTCCATTACTCAGAAGCCTAATGGGACTACCACATGCCTCTGCAGTTTAATGTTCTAATGGAGAAATTAGGGATCCTGAAGAGCTGTGGGCTGCATTTGAATGAGCCATTCGAGAAGCAGAAACTTGAATCATCCTAGCGTTGAGGCTGGATGTGAAATCTACAAACAATTGCAAAATGAGTCTCCCACTGAGTATCCCATCCACCCTCACCCATTCTGAGAGGGACAGGGGACTGTGGTTGTTTCGGCTTCTCACAATCTCGAAACGAAGCAGACAGTTTATGCAAACATCGAGTCCAGTCACAGGCACCGACTGATGGCATATTACACAATACTAATGGCCTTGTTGCGACTTGCACTGGATGCAGAGGAGCAGACATGCTCCTTCTCTTGTAATCTGGCTGGACGGAGACAACCTGAGGGCATTGTGAGACCTTTTATAACGAAGGATGAAAATGTGTCAGGCTGCCCCTGGAGTCTCCAGGGGTGCAGGCAGTGCTCGATTTTAATGTTGCATCGGTTTGGGAATGTTCTAGGACAGGCATGGGGGCAGGCCCAGGTTTTAAGCTCAGTGCTGTCACATGAATCTTGAGTACCGTCATCTGAGTAATCTGTGCTTCAGTGCCATCCATCCAAGAGCAGGTGCCAACATTTATGTCTACAGTAGATCAACCAACCAATTAATTCATGAACCTCTGCTGGGTACAAGGATATGTGTAGGCCCCATGATAAACTCAAAACAGTGACAAGGTGATAACCGGTTCTAGGTGGGAACTTGGCATGAGCAAAAAGGAAGATCCAAGAACCCAAATTCTGACTGAGAGGAAATAAACTCGGGTGACCAGTTGGCCCAGTTGGCCCAGGGATAAGGTGTTTTCCAGGACATGGGACTCTCGGGGCTGAAACCGGAGAAGTTCTTGGCAGACTGGGATGTCTGGTCACCCTATTGTTCTATTAAGTAGAACAGTGTAATTGGAAGGATGGCTCAGTGTCATGAAGTAGTAGAAATTAAGGCGAAAACAGGTTTAGAAAAAACCACATCCCTTTAAGTCTAACACTTTGAGACTGTCTACAGGGGTCATCATCTTTGGGAATCCCTTCCTGATGCTCCTAAAATTAATGCCCCCTTACTCAGTGGGTTATGGGCATCTCACCAAATTGCTTTACCAAGACATATTTATAATGATAGGTTTTGATGGCTGCCTTCAGAACAAGACTTCTATGAACTCTTTGAGAATAAGAACGGTGTGCCACATGTAAATTATTTAAGTTTATCTTGACGTAATATTGTTATCTATTATCCTGCCTTGTCAATGTCTATGCCAACGTAACAATTCGCCATATCCCCACATATCTTTCCAATGTGAAGATGTTTAAATTTTTACAACACTAAAAAGTCTAAGTATTTACTTAAATCTTAAGTTACAGATCTAGTAAAATACACACAATGCCGAGTTTCTGATGGGGGCAACATGCTTTTTAAAAGACCAGTGACTTACTATTTCGTTCATGCAGCTGAACAATGTGATTGTTGTGTGCTGCTTGGAATGAAACTGAAAATCACGGAAAAAGGCTTTTCCTGGAATTTCCGAGAAACATACCAAGTAGCATTATTTAGAACTAATACTTTGACCTCTACTAACTAACAAGGGTTGTGATTCAATCACTGGTTTTGTAGTGAGTCTTGCAAATTGTGGGAGCTCTGCCAGAGAGATTTATGAACAGAATACAAGCAGAATTTTAGATGGGAATATTGTGAAATCCATTGTCTACAAGCTGGATTCTGGGGTGTATGAACTTTAGAATAGAACATTTCCTTTCACTCGTAATGAGAATTCTCTGAAAACAACTATGACCAATAATTTTAAAATGTGAATTTAGAATACTTGAATTTGAAACCCAGAACTATATACCAGGTTGAATGTACGTACAATTTGTAAGGTGTTCACGTAAATTACAGAAAACGTGCCACTGGAGGAAAACACATTGAAATCTGAAAGTCTAAATCTTTCGATCGCAGCGCAGTAGAAGATGGCCTTTGGGAACATCTAACAGCTAGCTGTAAAGATTAGGACCCTGGGACCCAGTGGTTCTGAGACACATACTCCTCGTCAGGCCACCACGGGTGGAAAGCACAGTGGAGCGGGAATCAGAGGGCCCAGGTTCGGGCCCAGCACTGCCTCATGGTGGCCATGCCTGGGCCCACACTGCCCATACCTGGGGGTGATCCTACAGCACTTCCTTTCCCTCCAGATCTTCCTCGGTCACCAAGTTTAGAGATTCTAGTCCAGTCTCAACAATCCACGCTCAGTGTGGCTGCCGCAGCCTTATTTCCAGCCTTTTTAGGCCAGTGCCTGCCACTTGGACACCTGCATTAGCCTCCTGAAAAATCTCCTGCCTTCCTTCGCATCTGACTCACCTCCAAGCTGGCCGGCGTCCTTCCCAAAACACTGCAAACGGAGTCCTGCCACTTCATCTAGTATCCCCAGCTGCCACCTCTGAACCTTGAGAAGATGTCAGATCTCAGCCGAGCACACGATCCCTTTCACTCTAGCCATGCTGAATTATTTACAGTGAGGCTTTCTCATGCTGCTGTGCTTTGGGTTATTTCCTTGTTTGCTCTGATTTTCTCCAGCCATTTCTGTCTCATTGTATTACATGGAAGCACAATTCCCAGGCTCCTCTGACAAAGGGCTTCTGGCCAAGTTGGCCAAGGGTGGGGATGACGTGCGTGGGAGGAAGGTAGACACCAGGGTATTTCTCTCTGCGTGGACTACAGCAGGGGCATTTCCAGCAGCCGCTGGTCTCTTTTGCTCCAACTTCTGCTGGCCAGCTCCTCCCTCTTAGGTCCCAGCTCCCACCAGGGGGCACCAGTGCCCCGCTCAAGTAGAACCACCTCCCCCTGGTGCGGGGGGGGCCCCCCCCCCCACCTCTGGGTCAGTAGCATTTTCCTGCCATTATTGTTCACCTGAGTTCCTTTCTCCTCTTTTGTTTCTTGGCTGTGTAAGAATAATCCTATTTTAGATTCTCTTTGTGTGAAACACCTAGAGATGTTTCTCTTTTCCTGATTAATATGTGCTCTGCCTAATTAACTTTCATTAATTCAAATCGACCTTTCCCTCGAGAAACGCTCTTCTTCCTGTCCAATTCAGATGCCATTTCTCTGTGGTTTTAAAAAAAAATTTTTTTTTTTTTTAACATTTACTTATTACTGAGAGACAGAGGCAGACAGAGCATGAGCATGGGAGGGGCAGAGAGAGAGGGAGACACAGAATCCGAAGCAGGCTCCAGGCTCTGAGCTGTCAGCACAGAACTGGACGTGGGGCTCGAACTCACAAACCGCTAGATCACGACCTCAGTCGAAGTCGGAGACTTAACTGACTGAGCCACCCAGGCGCCCCTCTGTGGTCTGTTTTATACACTGGCCCTTCTCAGCATTTACCATCCTGCTCTGTGATTCTGGTTTCTCAGTCTCCCTTCTCTGCTAAACCCTAAAAAGGTTGAAAAGTCAGAAACGAGGTCTTATTTAACTCTGTGTTCTCAGCATTCAGTGGGTTATTGAATACCTTAGGTGTGTTAACATAACATGCGGGGCGGGGTAACTCTTAGCCATGAGGGCTGTCCTCTGCACTGCAGAATGTTAGCAGCCTCCCCGGCCAGCGCCTTAAAATGATGCCATTAGGAAAAAGAACTATGAGAAAGTTGTGAACACCACAGAAGTGCTATTAATTAGCTTCAGAATGGTGTCTCTGAAACTATTGGAATTTATCAGTTTCAATCACAACACAGAGTGTTCTGCATACTGTGAGGGTACTGATAAGCCAATTTTTAAAATACTAATACTGTTAGCAGCTAGTTTCCTGTGGTGGAAAGCTCAACTTAATGTTTATCTTCCATTATCTTAATAGTTACATCTAACTTTGCGGATGTTTTTTATACATTCAGTGAAAAGGAACATTTAATACACTGTCTACAGTAAATACTGACATGTTAATAGTTACCCAACTGATCACTTTTTAACTATCAATACAGGTACTTCATTTCAGTAGGTAATCAAATTTATCCAAAGTTTACTCATTTGAACGCTCACATTACACAAAATACGTATCTGAGTTAGTAGGACAATTAAGAATTTTATAAACATTTCATAACACACTTAAAGTGTTTTCTAATGTTGGGGCTCCTGGGTGGCCCAGTCGGTCATCTGACTTCAGCTCAGGTCATGATTTCACGGTTTGTGAGTTGGAGCCCTGCATCAGGCTCTAGGCTCAGAGCCTGGAGCCTGCTTTGGATTCTGTGTCTCCTTCTCTCTCTCTGCCCCTCCACTGCTTGTGCTCTGTCTCTTTCTCTCTCAAAAATAAACATTAAAAAAAAAATCAGATGCTTTGGGGCACGTGGGTGGCTCAGTCGGTTGAACGTCCGACTTTGGCTCAGGTCATGATCTCATAGTTCGTGAGTTCGAGCCCCGCGTCAGGCTCTGTGCTTGACAGCTCAGGGTCTGGAGCCTGCTTCAGATTCTGTGTCTCCCTCTCTCTCTGCTCCTCCCCTGCTCACACGCTGTCTCTCTCTCAAAAATAAATAAAGATTTAAAAAAATTTTTTAAAATGTTTCCTAATACTAATGTTGAAGTGCATATATTAATAACATATACTTCCATCTATCTGTCTCAATACTAATCAGCAAAATTTGAATTAAAAAAATGTTCAAAGAGGGTCCAAAGGAACTGTGATTATTAGGAAAGTGACTTTCTTCTGTAAAATTATACTTTCTTTTTTAAGTATAAAAGATTTATTCCATAAAGTATGTCTTGGAAATATGTGATACAACCCATACTCTAACACTTTCCCTACTCTTAGTTCAATGAAACTATTTTAATTTATTAAATGTAAAACAAAAGTGAGGTGGCATATATATTAAGCTGGTGCAGGCCTTTATAAATCTCTTTATCCAGGGAATTAAAGTTAAATGCATTCATACTTGGGTAGAGAATAAGATGCTCTATTTCACACCATATATTATCATATTAGCCTAAATCAGGTCTAGCTATACTGTAATCTGAGTACCCGAATCATGAACTTCTATCATGTCAACCAAGATGGCTATGAAAAAAGACACAGGTATGTAGCGAAGACCTTCTGATAAATATTAATTTCTAAATATTTGACAACGATAAACGCTTTACTTTATTGCCATTACGTGGAATTGTATTTCCAGTAAGTTACAGCTTAGGGATTGCTAAAAAGAAAGCCCCCTGGTAGTAAGTCTTTCTCAGATGCTGAACTTGCCCATTTTATTCTCCGTCTTTCTCTTCCTGCCAGGTCTCTTCCTTCTATTATTCATTCCACTATCTTTCCCAGAACCTCGCTGAAACCAAGCCTCGGAGCAGAAGCTGGAAATTCTATCACCCTGCATTATATGAACAGGCTCTACTCTAACGGTACAATAGGCAATGTGCTTCCCTACAGACTCTGCCCCCCAAACCATACTTCACTAATAAGAGTTAATGGTTAACCATAAGTTACCACATTTCCATAGCAAAATATATCTAAGACTCAACTGTGGGTTCTAGTTCCAGGGAGGAATCTGCTTCCCACCCCAAACCCTCACAGTCCTTAATATAAGATACTCTCCCTCTCTTCAACCTCTCACGTCCCCTTGGACAGCTCAACCCCCGTGTGTACATGTCTGTCAAAGGAAGAATGTCCCTTACCCGTGGATCTGGTATCCTTAGAGCCTCTTCTGTTGAAGAATTGGGGGAGGATGCCTCAAAAAAGCCAGAGCTCTGGCTTCGTTTAAATATTCAATCACTTAAATGTTTAAAAATGGGAAGTGTACTCGAAAAGGGAACTCTGGATGAGACTGAACCGCTGTGTCTATGGGAAAGGTGTCAATTCCATACAAGCCGTGTGATTGTCTTGGCTCGTCTTTATCTGGGTTACTAGGCTAAACCACATTCCTGTGGGTGAGACGGGGTTTCCCAGTGGGGATAGGTGCTTGCTCTGTCAGTCCCGTGGGGCGGAAGGGGTGGAGAAAATGAGGATTTGCCAAGGCGGGCCTTAGACCAAAGAGAGGAAAACCTTCCTTTGATCTCTGAAACTGGGGGTCAGGCAGGGATGGCAAGACACGCTAGAGTGGGTCTGGATGTGGGGGACAGCTGACGCAAGCTTCCCTTCACTCCAGCACCCAGCAGGGTCCCAGCCTCCGAGCCTCTCCTTCCCCTCCCTCCGCTCCCACGTTAAGCCTCAGAGCTGAAAGGCCCCGGAACACTTCAGGAGAGTCACTGCCAAATTAAAGGTCTGAAGATGGCTTGTCTTGACTCCCTGTACTTCGTCCCCTATCTGCCATCGGCAGTAACCACCAGAGTTCACGATTAGGACTACCTAATGCGTGTAGCCAATGCCAAAACTGATGTCACCACGGAAACTGTATCTCCCTTGCACTTCCTGTTCAGAGCAGAGAAAGTTTTCCAGATGGATGGCCCTCATCTTGAAGGCACTGTGAAGGTCACTGGAGCAAAAACAATGTTTCTACTTGCTAGAGGCGGGTTTGCAGAATCTGGGGCCACGCGTCATCAGACTCACAGTCCAAAACACCGGGTGCGGGCTGCAGAGACCCCTTCCAAGGATCAATGCAGCGTGTAAATAGTGTTTGGTAAGATACACTCAATAACTGTTTATGAGAGGGCATATCTGTGGGGCGCCTGGGGGGCTCAGTCGGTTCAGCATCCGGCTTCGGCTCAGGTCATGATCTCGTGTTTGTGGGTTCGAGGCCCACGTGGGGCTCGGTGCTGACAGCTCGGAGCCTGGAGCCTGCTTCAGATTCTGTGTCTCCCTCCCTCTCTGCCCCTCCCCGACTTGCACGCACACGCCCATGCACTCTCTCTCAAAAATAAACATTCAAAAAAAAAAAAAATTTAAGGAGTGTATATTTGCATTGTATTTTCCCTGAATTTTTTTTTTCTGCTCAAGGTTTTTGTTTTTGTGTTTTGCATAAAATGACTCTCTAAGCCTAGAACCACAGTTTATAACACCACACGTGGGGGAAATCAGATCAACTTTCAACTCTGTTTTTTTTTTTTTAATTTTTTTTTTTTAACGTTTATTTATTTTTGAGACAGAGAGAGACAGATCATGAATGGGGGAGGGTCAGAGAGAGGGAGACACAGAATCTGAGACAGGCTCCAGGCTCTGAGCTGTCAGCACAGAGCCCGACGCAGGGCTCGAACTCACGGACCGCGAGATCATGACCTGAGCCGAAGTTGGCCACTCAACTGACTGAGCCACCCAGGTGCCCCTCAACTCTGTTTCTACCCAGCAGCCAAACAAGTTTTAACTTGGGGGTCGTCACAGCAGCCCATTGTGCCATCACTGAGGACAGAGGTCCAGAAAACACTTTTTCCCTGCTCTGTTCAGCCAGGTATCCCATAGTCTCCTATTGTTTTCCATATTGACGCAGTTGCTAAAATGCCTTATATTGTCTAATTTAAATTGTCTTCTAATTGAACTGACATTTGGATATTGTCCCTGTAAGCCCTTCACGCCTCGTGGCGGACATCCTCCTCCGGGAGACATGCTGGGCAGCAACGTGGATGACGCCACCGAGGAACAAAGCCAGTGGTTAGCGGACGACTGTTCCCGAACACAGGCCCCCTACGTCACACCTCTGCCCGTGGGACGGCACAGCCCAGGCCGGGCAGGAGCTGGTCTGTGGCCACTCTGTTCGAGGAGGAGGCTATTCTGGTGGGTCCATCCCTGGGAGACGTCCTTCATACCGCCGGGGCATGAAGAAGTGATGCTGGGGACTTCAGACATCGTTCTGGAACATAAAGAAAACTTCTTGCTGCTGCTGACGAAACCATATTCTCACACTCTCCCGTGGCTTGGAAATGCAAACGGGCCTCAACTGCAAGGAAAACCTCACAGAGGGACAGAGGAGCAGAACCCTGGCAAGGAAGGCTCGTGGTGGTAAACAACAAAAACCAAAAAAAACAAAAAACACAGCATGTTTCTCAGGCTTTCACTGTTGGTGCCAATTTCTCTGCAAATATTTGTCCTCCGAAAAGGGGCTCACGGGCAACTCAGAGGGCTCCCCAGTGGCTTCTTTGGAGTTTGCCATTCTTTCTACACACCAAGATTTGTGGCCAGAAGCTTCCGTGGGATCGCATAACCTGCTGCCTCATCACTTGGTTTCCTTGTTCAGGGCACGGTTCTGGGTGCTCGCTGAGGTACATCCTGTGGATACAGCCTGTCACGGTGGCTGTCCTTACCATCGACCCTCCCCACTAATGCACTACAGACAAGGAGGCAGTGAATGTAAGACACAAACCATGCTTTATCCCTTAGAATCTCCACCCCTCCGCACACCCGCCCCGGGAGCGTTTTCCTTTCCTTCCATTTGCGCTTCTGACTTTCTTTCCAGTCAGGTCTGTTGTGTCAACCTGTGGGGCCTCACAGCCCGTCAAATCCACCCAAGCCTCCAACACTGGGCCTGTGGGGAGACGTGGCCGTCACTGTGGCCGTGCCATCCTTCCTCAGCTTCACTCACCCGACGTGACGTCTGGCTCTCGCTAGCCAGAGGCTTCTGGGGGCCTAACGTGACAGGAGCGCGTATCAGACTCGGGAATACTCTGGCACCACATGCTGCTGACACGGTTTCTCTGACACAGGGCTTAATAATGTTCTAAATACATCAGATGCAGGGCATGGGTGGTTCAGTCGGGTAACCGTCTGAGTCTTGGTCTCGGCTCAGTTCACGCTCTCACGGTTCGTGGGATTGAGCCCCATGTCGGGCTCCACGATGACAGCACGGAGCCTGCATGGGATTCTCTCTCTCCCTCTCTCTCTGCCCCTCTCCCCCCACCTTTCTCAAAGTAAAATAACTTCAAAATACATGCATCAGAGGCTTGGCAGAGCCTAAAATGGAATGAATACTATGTTCTGTCTTTTGTGGAAAGTTTAAAACCACTTTACGTGCTAAAACCAAAATAAAACAAAACAGAAAAACTAAAGAGCGAGAAAGACTTAAGTGTCTGGAACCTAAGAAAGGCAAAGTGGAGTAGCGTACAAGGTGAAACCCGGTTGCTCTCCTGAGTCCAGGCAGCTGGGAAAGGAACCAGATTTGCCTTCTGGGAGCGCCTGGAAGGAGCCAGGGCTGAGCAGGCCCCAGAGAGTGTCCCTCTCAGTAGGTCCACACCTCAAACAGTCACAGCTGAAGGCAGGTTAGGTGAGAAGGGGCACTGCGCCGAGGCTCGGAGTTGCTGGGCGCGGGCTCTTTGCCCTTTCGCTCCCTCTGGGAACCTGGGCCATCTGCCGCCCATCCCGACCCCAGGTCTCCCAACGTGATGCTGACATTTCATTGAGAGTATTTCACAGGGTTGTTATGAGACGCAAATTCACCGTGAGCAGAACATCCTCGCGGAAATATTAACCGTGCTTACAGCGCGACGCCTTTCTTTTGCAAAGCACACGTTGTAATGTTACAGGTTAGTACAAAAGACGTGACTAGGAAATGAAATTCCAGCTCAAAACTTCTAGATCAAAAAGAAGTGAAATACTCTGATGTAAATTCAATGGACTTAAGCCTATTATACACACATCTGGACTTGGGCAAAAGTAAGAGAGCTCACGCGGTCCACGCGGGTGCAGAAAAGGTGCCCACGTGCGTAGGTCAGTGCTTTGGGACTCACAAATGGAAGCACGTCCCGCTCCCTACAGCCATCCTGCCAATGCAAAGGTCAGTGTCAGACGGGCGTGTAAGGACCAGCCATGGAGTACCTAAGCGAGGGTAATTCCCAAAGGACGGATCTGGAGCCAAATATATATTAAATTCCATTATTTCCTCGTGACGTCAGCTCTAACGTTTCTTCACACACGTGCATGATCTATACCTTAGGACTCTTCCTTACCCTGACGTGGAGGTATGAATAACAGAAGTCTCCAAATTTTGACAAGTAGTATTCTAAACGTCAAGTTAGAAGTCAGCCGTTCAGAATTTAAAACACATTTTCCTCTAAGATTTGTCTATTATCTGCCCGATCCCCTTAATTTGTAATGTAAACAGTTTCCAATAGTAATGGGACTGCTGTATTAATAACTGAAATTATGAGTACATTCAACTTCATTAACGGGAGCAATTAATAAAAAGGATGAACCTGATTTCTTAGGCTTAGGGTCATATGGTAGGAGTGGAAAAAGCATAAAGAAGAGCTTTGCACCCTCCTTCCTAAACAAGAAAGACCCCGGTGATATTTGGAAGTAGGAGCGTTTGTCTTCGGAATTCTCTGACCTTCCTCTCTTTACACCCATCCTCTGTGAGCTGCTCCCACCCCCCACCCTTGACATGTTCCATTAGGTAAGAGGCTCCTTCTGCCTCTTGGCCACCTTCCTCTGATTTCTCAGTCCAGAAATGTCCTCGATGCTACGGAGACGGGGCAAAGCCAGGCAGGCCGGCGCGCGGAGATAAAACCTGCCGTCGCGTCCTTGGCCGTAACTCACTACTGCGCTAAGGTCGGGCCTGCCCTGGAGTTGGCAACCCTACCCTAGCCTGCCAGCCACACCTCGTACTCGTGGCATCTCGACATCCCAAGCCTGTCCCGTTCGGCTGCTGTTTCCCTGGTGGCGGTGATGCCAGAGCTCGGGGCTCCGCAGTGGTCCAGCCGGGCGGTGACCTCTAAGGAAGAAGGTCTGCGAGTCTAAGCGTGCCTGGCCACAAAACAAAGCCTGTGCAAGCGCGTGCTTCAGTGTGGCCAACAGAACTGTATTCGATTTCATTTCAAAACAGCCGTGCTTCGCGTCTCCCCCGCCAAAAAACCACCTGCCAGAAGTCTGCTGGTTCGTGTCTTCTCTAATTATAATTTCAGAACTGTAATGATACAGCAATCGACTTAGACGCCCAATAGTCTCACCTGGACCAACTGTTCTGACGCAAGAGTTAGGGGGCGGGAGAGGGGGCGCGTGGCAAGTCAGGGACCACGTAAGTGGCACGGGGCCACGTGCAGGTAAGAACACCAGCAAAGTCTGTCATCCCTGGAGCGGGTGTAAATTCGAGAGAAACATGGATGGCCTCAATGGAAACGAAGTTCCTGTGGTCTGTTTCAAAACTTTGTCTTTTAACGAGAAAGAACCTCTTGTGAGGCATCCATCATTCATTCATTCATTCATTCATTCATTCATTCATTCAGTAAGTGCTTCCTCGGTTCGTCCCGGCTGGCTGGTGTTGGGGGAGACACAGGGGTAGAGGCACACATGGCCTCGGCCATCGTGGACCGTTCTCCGGCCGAGGACAGAGACACAGCTGAAGCTTGGCCAACCCGCCTTTAAACTGCGCCGGGCCACTCACGTGCGGGCTTTTTTCGAACAATCCAACAGCATAAATGTATTTTCTTTTTCTCACGATTCGCTTGATAACGTTTCCTTTTCTCTAGCTTACTTCCTTGTAAGAATACGGGACATGATACATACGACATACCAAACACGTGTTGGTCAACCGTGTAGTTGGCAGTCAGGCCTCTGGTCAAGAGCAGGTTGGTAGTGGGGCGCCTAGGCGACTCAGTCAGCTAAGCATCCGGCTGCAGCCAGGTCACGATCTCACGGTTCGTGGGTTTGAGCCCCGCGTCGGGCTGTCTGCTATCAGCACAGGGTCCGCTTCAGATCCTCTATCCACCCCTCCCTGCTCCTTCCCCGCTCACCCTCTCAACAATAATAAATACAAAAAAATTGTTTTAAAGAGTAGCCTATTAGTAGTTAAGTTTATGGAAATCCAAAGTTATACGCAGATTTTTGAATGTGTTAGGGGTTTGTGGCCCCTAAACCCCATGTTATTCAAGGGTCAGCTGTATAATTAAATAAGCAGTTGTGGGGTGCCTGGGTGGCTCAGTCAGCTGAGCGTCCAACTCTTGGTTTCGGCTCAGATCACGATCCTTTGGTTTCATGAGTTTGAGCCGGGTATCAGGCTCTGCACTGACAGCGTGGAGCCTGCTCGGGATTCTCTCTCCTTCTCTCTCTGCCCCTCCCCCATTCACGCTGTCTCTGTCTCTCAAAATAAATAAATAAACTTAAAAAAAAGAAGCAATTGCAAGAAACTCTGCATTGCTATGGCACCTGAACTGGCCTCCTTCAGGAAGTGACACGACACTAGGACCTGACACATGATTGAAGGGGAAGGGTACCGACCTGGCTGGAGGACGGTGGGCAAGGAGAGGCTAGGGCCTTGTCAGCCACGCTGAGGTTCCAGGCTTTATTCTGAGCGTCAGGGGAACCGTCAGCAGCAGGCGACCTCCAAGGACCTGGAGGCAGCAAGACTAGAGGCCGAGGAGGCAGTTACGAGGCCGACAGAGCCGCCAGCGTGGGACAACCGTGGCCTCGGCTCACGATGGGGGCTGTGAGACGGGGACGGTGCCGGAGACCGAACGCTATGGCCTGGTGACTGGCTGGGTGTGTGCCGTGAGGGGGAGGGAGTCGGGTGTGACTCCAGGTGACAAGCCGGACAAACGGTCGTACGGTTTACTGAACCTCTGAAGCCTGGAGGGGAGCAGATGGGGAGGGATGACGAGGACTTTCCGATCAAGAGACGCTGCCTTCGCTTCACGCTAGTGGACACGCTCAGGCGGCCGCTGCAGATCACCCTGAGCCCGGAGTGGGCAGCAGGTCTGGGCTTGAGGCGCAGACCCCAGGTTAGCCTGTCACTTTGGAGGCGGAGCCCCACAAGAGGGGGCCGGAGAGGCACCCCTAAGTGACAGCTGGAGACAAGCGGTCTGGAAGAGGGAACTGAAAAGGAAATAGCAAACAGAGTGGATGGGGCATGCGGCCTAGAGAGTCGAGTCTTTCCTTCCCGTTACACAGGTCAGCGCCTGGAGCTCCAAGAACACGGGAGCCGGTGGTATCACCTCGTGACAAAGGTCCTCACTTGCTTTTTACCGGTTAGCCTTTGGCAAGAGCTATCTTCTCACCTTCAATTTGCTCACCGCGCAATTAAAACGCTCATCTTTTGATCACAAAAAATTGCGTGGAGTTCCAAGTCTCATCTCTCGGTCCCCTTGAGACCATCCGACTGTCTGCCTGTCCAACTGAAAGTGTAACTGGGGCCTAACAGAGAAACAGGAACGGGTCCTTCAACGTGCTTACTGGTGATACGACTGTGATTACTATGCATTTTCAGGTTGAACTCCTAAAATCCGCTTGATCCTAAGCATAGCTCTCGCTCCCCTAAGTTGACAATTAGCACCATTTCTCACTGCATCCCTGTGATGAGGAATCCGCACACAGGAACTGGGGGTTTACCGATACTGCGCGAGGCCCAAGAAACCACGTTCTACATGGGCCTGCTCTGCAGAATTACAATGTTGCCCAGGAAACAACACAAACATAATTAGAGGGTCCTGTTTTCTAGGAATTTTGTGAACGTTAGTTAAAAAAGAAAAAATCTGGGGCGCCTGGGTGGCGCAGTCGGTTGAGCGTCCGACTTCAGCCAGGTCACGATCTCGCGATCTCGCGGGATCTCGTGATCTCGCGGTCCGTGAGTTCGAGCCCCGCCTCGGGCTCCGGGCTGATGGCTCGGAGCCTGGAGCCTGTTTCCGATTCTGTGTCTCCCTCTCTCTCTGCCCCTCCCCCGTTCATGCTCTGTCTCTCTCTGTCCCCAAAATAAATAAACGTTGAAAAAAAAAAAAAAGAAAAAAAATCAGAACAACCTATATCCAACCTTCAACAGCGGAGTGACTGTTCGTCTCTTGAGACGTCCGTGTGACTTCAAATTGCACCAAGCATAATAATTTTGGAAGAAGTTGAAGCTTTTCTTAACTTTCTTCTTTCTCTCTAAAAACATCCTTTTTCAGGCAGCTAATTAAAACTATTTAGGCACGTGGAATTGTTAGGTATTTCTTGTGGTCTGGGGGTTCTATAAAAGACTCACTTAAGACACGGGGATCAGGGACTGAGAAAGTTTGGGGACTCTCTGAACCACAGAGTTAAACCTATTTGCAGCTAAAGATCAATCTGGAAAGCACTCCACCCCCACCAGGCCTTTCATGACCTAATCACTGAGAGCAGCCAGTGTGAACCACCATCCGGATAGGAAGGCAAAACGGCTAAGAACTCGGGCTCTACTGATACTCCCCGTCTGGAATTCTAGCAGCACTGGGAGATTGTGAAATTATGCTATTCAACTTCAGTCCTCCTCAGGCACATTCTCTTTTATTCCACAGAACAGTCTGGGGTCGAAACCACCACGCATCTAACCAACAGGAATACGGAGGATGTGTTATTCATCCTGATCGGCCACCGAACCTATCACAAGCCATCACTGGAATCGAGTTGCTTCCTCCCCAGCACCCCTCGCTATTCTGAGAGGCCGCGGGGTCCTCGATTCTAAACACGCTCAGCAACTCTGAGCCTCACTTGACATTAACTGCCTTCCTCCGGCTTGCTGACAAAGAAATTCCAGTCTGAAGATTATTGGCAGACCGTAAGCACAAGGCTCGCCCCAACCCAGCTGAAAGCTTTCAACAGCTCCCCATCAGGCAGTGCCGCTCAAACTTTGCCTCTAAACTACCCCTGATAATGACAATCAATGAGAAAGTCTACATGCCAGGCGTCCTCAACGCTCATGACCACCTTGTACTATCCCACCCATGGCGCAGATGCAAATCTGACTTTGGGCCTTAAGATCACACAGGAGCGAGTGACGGAGCCAGCATCGGTATCAAGTAATCTGGTCACACCGCGTGAGCCCTTAGCCCACTGCAAGCGCCTCTCAGCTAGTTCGCACCTTGGGGGAGGCTGTGGAAGCAAGTTAGTGAAAGCAGAAAATGTAAAGCTTCATGGCTTGTCTTTACGAGTCATGTAAATTTTGCATCCTTTTTAGGAGACATGTTTTTACTTAAAATTTGTTAATGTTTATTTATTTTTGAGAGAGAGAGAGAGAGAGAGAGAGAGAAAGAGCATTAGTGTGGGAGGGCAGAGAGAGAGGGAGACACAGAACTGGAAGCGGGCTCCAGGCTCCGAGCCGTCAGCACAGAGTCCGACGCGGGGCTCGAACTCACAAACCATGCCATCATGACCTGAGCCGAAGTCGGACGCTCTAACTGAGCCACCCAGGTGCCCCAGGAGGTATGTTTTTATTTTAAAAAACCAATGCTTCCTAGCTTATACCCATTAAGGATGGCTTTATCCAAAATACAGAACATAGCAAGTGTTGGCAAGGATGTGGAAAAATTCGAACCGCTGTGCACTTGCTGGTTGGGAATGTAAAAGGGAACAGCTGCTATGGAAAACAGGATGGAGGTTCCTCAAAAAGTTAAACACAGGATTCCCATAGGATCCAGGAACTCCACACCTAGGGATACACCCGAAAGAACTGAACGCAAGGTCTCGAAGAGACTATTTGCACACCTGTGTTCGTGGCATCATTATTCACAGTAGCCAAAAGGTGAAGCAACCCAGAGACCATCAACGCATGAACAGATCCACAAAGTGTGGACTCTACACAACGGAATTATCATCAGCCTTAAAAGGGGAGGTGGTTCTGCACTGTGCTGCAACACGGAGGAACCTTGAGGACATTATGCTCAGTGAAAAGGGCCAGTCAGAAAAGGTCAAATACTGTATGATTCCAATTACACTGAGGTACTCACAGCAGCCAAGTTCATCGAGACAGAAAACAGAATGGTGGTTACCAGGGATTTTGCGGGGGTGGAGGAGGAACGGGGAGTTAGTGTTTACAGGATAGAGAGTCTAAATTTGGGACGATGGAAAGGTTCTGGGAAAATAAAAATGCTCTGGCTTTAAAAAAAAAAAAAAAAAAGGCAAGGAGCAAGAAGCCAATTTCAAATTTACCGCTGAGCACATTAAAATTTTCCACAATATATCTGATTCAGGAAAATTCATAATTATCCTATACAGTTTCCAATCTCCCTGAGCACAAAGCTTCCTCAGACGTCTAGTGGGGATAACAGTCAAGGATTAAATAATAGTATTCACGCAGCAGGGTCTCGCACACAACAGGTGCTCGGGAGCAGCTCCTGGTTAAAATTCCATGCAAGGCCCTCGGTGACCTAGCTCCCGCCACCGTCAGCTGTGAGAGTCAGTTCAGGAAGTGAAACTTCCCCAATGGCTTCCTGAAAGCGACAGGTCGCGCGGCGGGCTGCATCTAACACACGCCATGACATAAAGTTTGGTTTGCGTGTGACTCACGCACCCCACCGGACACTCAAGCCCTCTGAAGACGGGGCCTGTCTTAGTCACCCCCAGCCACAGCGTGTACAGGGTTTGGGACCTAATAACAGCTCGATAAATATTTGACGAGATATTCAGGGTCTCCTTGTAAACATTCAGTCTGGATGCCTACAAGTAAACTTATCCGCCTATGAGAGAAACTACCAAATTCTTCCCGTGATTTACCTGTAGGTTATAATATCAAAAAAGAGGCTTTCCAGCTTCTTGTCCATACATCTACCAAGAAAAAGAGAAGTCAGTCTGAAAATTGATGGACCCGTTAAATTGAAGCCAGAGAAGTTAATCCCAGTTCTTGCCTTCAGGAATCAGCCATGAAATGAAGTTTCTACATTACTGGGGTCCTACCCTCCCAATACACACGTGTGATTGTCTATCTTCATGTAACATCCGGAGACCCGAATACCACGTCTAATCCTCAGAAGCGATGTTTACAGAAACATGTGAAGGGCCACAGGAGTTTGATCCCGTGTCTTGATCCGACATCTGACTAGGCAGTTACTGAAACAGCCTTTATGAAATGAAGGCTTCTTTGTGCGAACTTCAGAGGAAAGATGGAAAAAGGTGAAATGCTGTAGTATTGGCAGTTTTTCCTCTTCTCTTAAAATTTTTTTTAATGTTTACTTATTTTTGAGAGAGAGAGAGAGAGTGTGAGTGGGGGTGGGTCAAAGAGAGAGGGAGACACAGAATCCGAAGCAGGCTTCAGGCTCCGAGCTGTCAGCACAGAGCCCCACGCGGGACTTGACCCCACGAACTGTGAGATCATGACCTGAGCCGAAGTCGGACGCTTAACCCACTGAGCCGCCCAGGTGCCCCTCTTCCTTTTCTCTTAAGTGATTACCCAGGCACCGATTTGTATCCTCCATGGAATGGTCCTTGGGGGGGAAGGGCATGGTGTGTGGAAAAGTGGCAGCTCCAAATATCTGTTCCTCTGAAACCCTGGCACAACAAAATCACAGCATAGTTCTAAGAGCTATTTATTACTTCATAAGTTAGGGTTTACTATTTCCTTATCAACCCCCACCACACTGGACAAACACGTGGAATGCTTCAGCTTGAGACCATTCCTTAGTTCGCAAAATAAATACGTTTTTCTGGCCTCTCGTGAGTGCTGTGCTACCTTTGCTGGTATTTTTTTTAATCCCCAAAAGTAGGAAATGTAAAAAGACAAGAACAAAAGAAAAAAGAAACCCTGCCTAATGAGAGACCTGCCACCGTCTTCTGCCTACGTCTTCTGAAGAAGAATATTGGACCTATTATCTATTATTTTCCAAGATTCTTCCTCCTACTCCCTTCAAGTATTAAACCTTGATTTCAAATTTCTTCCCCAATTGCACACACACAAAAAGTCACAGGCGTTCCAACACTGTTCCTGAAAGAACAGGTAAAGATAAAAATTAGGAACTTCGGCCTTTCACCAAGGCCAGGACTGGGTCCCAGGGACTGCACTGGCAGGATGCCCTGCCCAGCTCTGGTGCAGATGAGAAAGCGCTCAAGCAGACATTTGTCCCCAGGCTCGTCTCAAGAATGTGCTGTTCTCTGTGGGACCAAGTGCCCTTTATGGTCACGGGCAAAATATTTACAGCCGCCGAGTTAGTGCGGCCGTACAGCTTTAGAGTCAAAAGAGGCCTTGGGGGCCCGGTCACAAGGGAGATCAAACTCTTCTGGACCATGAGATTATTAACGTCCTTCTGAAATGAATCCTAGGAGAGTTCAAAAACAAACTCAACCACCACAGAACAAAATGATCCTTACGTGTTATCTTCTAAAAGCAAGAGTAAACGCCGACGTATGGGAGACGGGAGTCACGTATTACAAGGCCATTTATTTTAACTGTATAAAAATAAACACTGCTACAGGATGGGTAAACCTCGGAAGCTACGTAAAACCTCAAAGGGCTCAGGAGAAGACGACGGACACGAAGCCCACGTACTCTTTGGTTCTGGGGACATGCTGAGATGCCCAGAGAGCAAACCCATAGGGACGAAAAGCAGATTAGTGGCTGCCGGGGGCCACGGGAAGAAGCAAGTACTGCCCCGAAATGGCCCTGAGGTTTCTTTTTGGGATGCTAGAAGCGTTTCAAAATTAGATTGTTGTGATGGCTGCATGGCTCTTTGAGTTTACTAAAAATTACTGAAGCTTCCAAATTAAAATGAGCCAATTAAAAATGGCAGTTGGGGGGACTCTTGATTTCGGCTCAGGTCGCGATCTCACGATCCGTGGGTTCGAGCCCCGCGTCGGGCTCTGTGCCGACAGCTCGGAGCCTGGAACCTGCTTTGGAGTCTGTGTCTCCCTCTCTCTCTGCCCCTCCCCCGCTCACACTCTGTCCCTCTCTGCCTCTCAAAAATAAACATTAAAAAAATTTTTTTTAATAGTAATCAAGCTGTTAAACGTAACAAGTAAAAAGCATTAACCATAATTGCCTTGTGATTGATTAGTCTAATAAACATTTGAGGAGGATTCAGACAACAGGTCACATAACTCATGGTAAAGTGTGTATTTACTCTAAGTATTCGGGTCATGAATTTCCATCGAAAGAGCCCCAATTTATTTCCCAAATCCCCACCTCAGAAAAGTCTGTAATATGCCTCACGATTTTTCCATCCTTATCACCGAGCTCCCAAAAGTCTTCCTTCTTGATGGTTTTTCTGTCACTTTTTAAAAAAAAATTTTTTTAATGTTTATTATTTAATTTTGAGAGAGACAGACAGACAGCCACAGAGCGTGAGTGGGGAAGAGTTAGAGAGAGAAGGAGACACGGAATCCAAAGCAGGCTCCAGGCTCTGAGCCGTCAGCACAGAGCCCGATGAAGGGCTCGAACCCACGAACTGTGAAATCATGACCTGAGCTGAAGTCAGACACTTAACCAACCGAGCCCCCCAGGCGCCCCTCTGTCACTCTTTTTAAGGGACTTTAAAACAGACATCTTGATTTCTTAGTACCTGCCTATTTGGACTTGAGCTTTTCTCCGGGGCACGACCCTAAATTACAGAGGAGAGAAAACCTTGTTCCTGTGACTCGTAACCCTCAGAGCCACGGAGAGAAGCCTTGCACAACAGGGCAATCAGGAGCTCCCTGAAGGAATTATCTTTGGGACATACCGTGGGTGTGATCCAGAAGGTAGAGGGGTTCCCCATCTAGAAGCCGCACTGTCGGGGCTGGTGAGTTCTCTGTGCACAGCCCCCCGGGTCAGATTCAGGATATGAAGACACGGTTTACCTCGGTGGGAGGAACTGGCCGGTGTGAGCTACCGACAGAGCACCGGGGCCAGGACAGGTGCTGTGGGGCGAGGGCTGCCCCCGAAAAGGGATCTCTGCTGTCCCTAGAGTTTCAAGTCGATGTCGCTGTCCAGCCGGCTAAGCAGATAATGTTCCTGCACGCTTTGCCTGCCGTCCGTCCTTCCTTAATGGCTCCCCAGGCAAGACTGGCCATACCTTCCAAAACGAGTCACATAAATGGAGCAGCAGGTGCCCTGGGTGCCACCACCAGCTTCTACGGAAAATTCCTCCTTTCTGGCAGCCTGACCGCAGCCCCCCGGTGGTACCTTCACCTCCGGCTACACTTTTGGCTGCTCGTTTTTGCTTTACACTTTTATTTTTTTTTTTTCAACGTTTATTTATTTTTGGGACAGAGAGAGACAGAGCATGAACGGCGGAGGGGCAGAGAGAGAGGGAGACACAGAATCGGAAGCAGGCTCCAGGCTCTGAGCCATCAGCCCAGAGCCTGACGCAGGGCTCGAACTCACGGACCGCGAGATCGTGACCTGGCTGAAGTCGGACGCTTAACCGACTGCGCCACCCAGGCGCCCCGCTTTACACTTTTAAATTAATGACTTAATTAAAACAGATTTGAAGCTCCTATCTCTGTCCAGTCCTTCTCACTTGGAAGACTCTTCCTCACCTCACGGCCACCCTTTCTCTTTCTTCCTCGCGCGTGTCTTCCCCTCAGGGAACTATTTATGTCTGACCTTAAAACGTCACCCAAATTAATCTTCCTGTTCCTGGTAGTCAGATTTCTTCACAGATGGAATATTTGACTGTTAGGAATGATAAAGACTTTTGTTCGGTGTCTCATTTTACAAAAGAGGACCTGAGAGATCAAAACTAAATAGCTAAGATATTTATAGGAGCTTAATTCACGGGTGCCCAACCTTGGAAGCAGTCAAGGTGTCCTTCCAGAGGTGAACAGGTGAAAAAACGTGCTGCAACCAGACAATGGGACATCACTACAGACAATGGTTTTTATGTCTATGAAAAGGAGTGAACTATTTAGCCATGAAAAATCTCAAAAGCATAATGCTAAGTGAAAGAAGCCAATCTGAAAAGGCTATGTTCTATACGATCACAACCATATGACATTCTGGAAAAGGCAAAACTACGGAAGCAGTAAAAATACCAGTGGGTACCAGGGGCTAAGGGGAAAGGACGTATGAATAGAAGGAGCACAGGGAACGTTTAGAACAGTGAGACTATTATGCGTAATACTATAATGGTGGCTACACGTCATTATACGTTAGTCAAAACCCACAGCCTGCACAACACCAAGGTGAACCGTCACATAAACTACGGACTTGAGTTAATACTAAGATTTAATACCATTGGCTCATTGTTTCAAATGTGCCACACTGATGTAAGACGTTCATAACAGGAAACTGTGTGCAGGGGATACGAGTATTTGGAAACGCTGTACTTCCCAATTAATTCTTCTGTGAACTTAAAACATAAAGATCTAAAAAATAAAATGTATTCATTCAAAACATAAATAAAGAGCTGCTGACTGAGTGGGACAGTCAGGCCAGTGACACAGGGCTTCTACTACTTGAGAGCTTTGTACACAGCACAGAGGGTCCTTGTTCACCTAGAGAGGTGCCCAGAAACCACCCTTATGTTAATAATTCTGCTAACCTACGGTGAAGGGAGAACCACTACTATTAACAGCATCAAAATTCAAAAATACATCCCTCCAATCAAAACCCAAACTCTGTATGTGCATAACCTTGACCGGCTGGTTTTCAAAACCACACGAAAGAACAACAGCTTGGGGATGGCCTGCGATACTCCTGGGGGTCTGGGGACAGGGAACGGGGAGGGGAGGCATGCCTCGCCAATGTCAGGAGCCTCAATTCCAAAGCAAGATTAAAGTTCGATTATTACATGAAGTTGAGTGTTTTCACTGAAGAAATAAGTACTCTGTTTGTTTGGCTTTTTTTCCCTACTTGAAGTCAGATTTTTATGACCCAAGGAACTAGATGAGTCACGGGAACTGCCTGAGTCTTCATGGAGGGCATGGCAAGAACTAATCACAGAGCTAATTTAAAGGGACTACAGGAAGCAAAAAAATAAAGTTACCTCATGGCCACGTCTCATGTGTTATGCTTATTCGACTCGATGGCTATATGAAAACATATTGTTTGGGAATATATTTATATGTGGAGAACCAACTTAAAAAGTTAACAAGTGGTAATCCCCAAATTCAGAATAATGGTTACCCCCTTGGTAGGGGTTGGAAGCGTTTGAGGACAAGGAGGGAATATTTACAGATGGTGGTGGTATTTTATATTTCAGGTTGGGCAATTCATGTGTGTTATTTGTCAATCTTTGAATTTACACATGTTACAAATATCCTTTGTATAAGTTAAATATTTAATAAAGTTTTTTAAGAGATAGACAAGGGTTAAAAGGATGGGTCCGGAAAGACTAATAAAGGGGCACCTGGGTGGCTCAGTCAATTGAGCGTCCGACTTTGGCTCAGGTCATGATCTCACGGTTCGTGAGTTCAAGCCCCACGTCAGGCTCTGTGCTGACAACTCAGAGCCTGGAGCCTGCTTCGGATTCTGTGTCTCCTTCCCTCTCTCTCAGAAAATAAACAACATTAAAAAAAAAAAAAAAAGAAAGAAAATACTAATACAAAGAACAGATGATATAATAGAGCTAAGTAGGTGTGCCAATCGCTTGGCATCAGACAGGCCTATGTTCAAATTCCCAACATACCACTCAGCAGCCATATGACCCTGAACAAGTTACATAAGTATTCTGAGCTTCAGTTCCTGGATCCACAAAAAGAAGGAATAATAGTGTCCTTCGAGTTGTAGCTGGGTTAAATACGGTACTGCCTGTTGAAGAGGAGTCTGACAAAGTGGATAAAAAGAGCTCCTATTTGTTGGTCATTGACCACATGCCAAGAGCCCTGGGAAGTACCTTACAGGCACGATCACAGCGAATCATCTCAAGGTCATATAGTAATAAGCAACGGAGATAGGATTTGAACCTGTAGGGAGTCTGATTCCAGAGCTAGGCTGTTAACCACCATGTGACTCTCTCCGATGAAAGTCATGTATCATTATTAATGGTGCTGTTTATGTCGTGCAACTATGGGAAATTCCAATACCCCTGGTCTACACAAATGGTGGATGTTTTGATCTGAGCAGTCTTTCCATCCCTCCCCTAAACCCATACACTGGCCTGTTAATTTGGGGTAATCTATCCAGTTCTAAGCACCACATCTTAAGCAAACAAACTGCAGATCGGTTTGGACGGTGGTCTGCCACCCACATCATTCCAGAACAGTAGAAGAATTCTGGGATCCTAAGCTTTAAAAAGACAACTATTAGGGAAGATATCACAGTGATTCTCTTATGCAAGGAGTAGAGATTCAAATGTACACCCTTGGATAGAATCAGTGCACAGAATGAGGTTGCATTCATTGTGGGACAGAGAATTCACGAACAATCAAGGAAACAGAACCTGCCATCTCGTACGGTTCATGCTTCCCACAAAGGAGGGCTCAGTAGCTGAAGCCACAGACCACAAATGCTGTGCATACTGGATTCATAAACTCTAAGGTTTCCTCCACCTTTATGCTTTTCTGATCCTGAAATATCCAGTATCTATCCTAAAAATGCAATCCTTACATAAACAGTGGAAAAGCCCTGAAGGAAGGGGCACCAGCCATCTTGGATGCCCACTGGTTATCCCTTGGGAACTTGCCTTTGCTGGGACTCTTCTAACTTTGCTGAGCCAGTTTCCATGTGCTAAAGATCACACGTGGGACAGGCTCACACAATACCTGGGCTTTTAAAACAAGGACAAAGAGATTATAACACAACAGTCACCTGTTGGGGCGCCTGGGTGGCGCAGTCGGTTAAGCGTCCGACTTCAACCAGGTCACGATCTCGCGGTCCGTGAGTTCGAGCCCCGCATCGGGCTCTGGGCTGATGGCTCAGAGCCTGGAGCCTGTTTCCGATTCTGTGTCTCCCTCTCTCTCTGCCCCTCCCCTGTTCATGCTCTGTCTCTCTCTGTCCCAAAAATAAATAAACGTTGAAAAAAAAAATTAAAAAAAAAAACCAAAACACAACAGTCACCTGTTTACCTGCAAAAGCCTACGTCCAGTTGTCCACTTTTAAATTCCAAACAACGGTTACTTAGGAAGCTGGTGAAGGCTGCCACAAGAATGACCCAGTGGCACCCCTACAGTAATCCCAAGCCCAACTTCATAACTCAGTGGGAGCCCCCTGTGGGTTTTGTTGCCGGAGTCTCAAGGATTTAGTGGCAAAGCTTTTCGGAGACCTCTAGACTTTTTTTTTTCTTGTTTCTGGAACCTACGGCAAAGCAATTTGTATCTGACATAGGCTTGGGGCTTTCTTACAAAGTGACTTTCTGTGGGTCTATCTGGGGTGGGGAAGGGAAGCTGTGAGGACCTGACATTTTAATAAGTCAGTTTAGAAACAAAATGAGGTAACAAGAGAGGAAAAATGGGAAGGTAAGTTGTTGGAAGAGCTCTGCTTTAAAGAAACCAAACATGTTACGATAGGACTTGAGCTCAGGACAAAAATCTGCCTCCAGAAGGCCCCGTGCTCATTGAGAGACACAGGGAACGCGATGGAATTTGGGCGATATTAATGGTCCTCTCCAATGCTTATACACATTTTTAAAAATTGTCCAGGGGCGCCTGGGTGGCTCAGTTGGTTGAGCGCCCACCTCTTGATTTTGGCTCAGGTCATGATCTCAAAGATCAAGCCCTATGTCAGGCTCCATGTTGGGTGTAGAGCCTGCTTGGGATTCTCTTTCTCTCTCCCTCTCTGGATGCACATGCATACGCTCTGTCTCTAAAAAAAAAAAAAAAAAAAAAAAAACCCAAACAAAACAAAAAGTAAACAAAAACCAAAAAGACACACACACACAAAAAACAATTACCCAGAAATGAAAATAAAGCGAAGGACGCCCACCTTTCAGTACCCACCCAGAGCAGGTCTAACGAGCCCACCCAAGGTTACTCCATTCTCTAGGAGAATACACCTTATTCTGATTTGCTGTTTGCTACTGACTAGGTAAGTTACAGGTTAAACGTGTAGATTCGTTTTGTCCAGGAGCGATAAAAATAATTTCCGCCCTGCAAAGAACATACTGCAAAGGTTACTGCCCTGTAGGACTTGCACGAGTTTTGCCTCTAACTTAGCAAAATTTCAGCAGGCCTTTCCTGGCAGAGTTGACAAATCTCTGCTCCTCTTGAAAACGGCTTGATACATTTAATCTATATTTAGCCGCCAATGTGCCATTTACTCTTTCCCTCTTTATAACTTCTATTTTGTCTATGTCACAATTTTTGTCACAACTATCGGATGTTTAACTACTTTATCATACGCACGTTAGTTAATGTAGCCGTCAGTTATGGGGGGTTCGGAGAATAGAATGGAAGACTTGTTTCCCTCTAAACACGAGTCGTTTCTAAAGACCGGAAAATTAACTAAAACTTAAAAAAAAAAGTTTGATCACAAAATAAAGATTTCCAAATAATTTAGTCCTACTTTCCAACATATTTGATCGCTACTCACCCACACCTGGCAGCTGGTTGCTCATTTCAAACTCCTTCGCAAATCAGTTCTCGTCTTCCAGTCAATCCAACATGCTAGTCTAATTTAGAAATCATGCCTGTTGTTGTCTCTTGAAATATACTCCCCTCTACTAATCTGCCAGTTTCTTCAGGAAGCAAACAATATTTAATGAACATTAAGTACCAGACATCGTAATAGGCAGTTCATGTGTATAAACAAAGAAGAAACCAGAATTGTTTCTAAAACGAACTGCAATCTTGACTTTCTAAACACATCCGAACCCATCTAAGTGCTTATAATCTTTTTTACCTCTATTCTTGTCCTATAAGTTGGTAGTATAGATGTTATATTACATGGTCCTACTTAGTTTCTATGGCACTTAAACAGGTTTTCTTTGCTCTACTCCTTCTCCAGATGCTATATCAAGTGCCCAGACATGTAAAAAGATCTAGAACAGTCTAATTACTCCGGTCTCTGCCCTCCAATGTAATTCCAATTACCTTCATTTCACACACAAGGATACAGAGTCCTAGAGATTTATAGGGAGGTCCAAAGCCTCACAGTAGAAGGCCTAAGGTGAACCCTGACAGAGTAACAGAATCTGACCTCTTCTCTACCACACTCCACTGCCTCTCAAACCTGAGCTAGTTCCAGAAATTTCCCACATGAATTTAACCATGCATGATCCCTTGGGGGAAGCAGAGTGATGCTTAGAAAGAGTAAGTCGCTTGACCAAAGTCATAAAGCAAGTTTAAGCACTGGGACAAAAACTCAGGTCCTTCCCGCTGTAAACTGTCATCTTCAACTCTTTATTCATACATATTTAAACACCCTGCCCCCAAATCTCTTTCCACAGTATCCTTGTCTCTTTTTCCTTTGATGTTGCCTTGTAGTTGATTTCTGGTATCACATCTTGATGCTGTTTGCTCAAGTACCCTGCAGGATCTTAAAGAGAACGGATAACATCTTTTATGTTTATGTCCCTTGTGCGGGGACCAATCGACACTTACTAAACGTACGGGTATCACGAAAAGGACAGTAAAAAATCTGTTCTATGTAAGTTGGACGTTTTTCTGGTGTGCTGGAGGAAGGTGCAGCTATTTTCATTTGATGTTATGTCATTTAAGACTTCATTCTATGTTATGACAAACTTTAGTTACTGATTATGTAAATATCATGAAACAGAATATAAATTCATGTAAAGGTTAAAGATCATAGTGTAACGCTCCAAAGTCAAGTTCGCTTGCAACAGCCCTCTTTAGGTGAAGCCTTCGAACCCTTTGGGGGATGCCTTCATTCTCGCTGTCGTCACAAGGACCTCACTGAAGACACCAGAGGAGCACTGATGGTGACACGCCTCACCACATTTGAAGACCATAGGAAACTCTTAGGAAATTCACCCCAGACCTCCTGACATGTCCCAAAAACTCTGCATGAAGTGCTGCCACTTGTGCTGAACTTCATGACACCAAACCCTTTACTCAAACACAAACAAAGGCACGAAAATTAAGTTTCAGTTTTCCCTATACGGCGGCCATCGAAATCATACGGAACGGGCTTAGTTTTCAGTTATTTTCACAAATGAACACCTCAAATTTACAAATTATCATAGTACCCGAGAATATATCCCCAGTCCTATGGGGGGCACTTTTCATTAATCCAAAACCTCACTTCAGTTAATACACTCAGCCTTTTTCCCCCCTTACACCTTTCTAGCCAACTCGTTAACAGATGTCGATATGAACCTACATTAACCAACGGAACTTCTTCCCACGTTCTCCTCACCCGCCTGTCCCCAGGGAAGTGAAACTGGGTTTTAGGAGAGTGAAACCAACAAATCAATTACTTGGGAGACAGAGAAAGAGAAACCAAAATTCTAGAAAATCCACCTGATAGCTCATCAGGGCCTGAATGATTAGGAGTTTGCAGTATCACAGTAATACTCTGTTGTTCCAGACCACAAGTGTGCACAAGGGTGTGAAGAAATCAGAACCCCCTTCCGTGGCTGGTGGGGATGTAAATGGTGCAGCTACTTCAGACAACAGTTTAGGAGCTGTGCAAAATATTAAATTTAGGGTTATCAGATGCCCCAGGGAATTCACGCCTAGGTGTATTCCCAAGAGACTAGACAACATAAGTCCACACAAAACCTTGTACGTGAATGTTTATAACAACATTAGACCTAACAGTTAACATGTGGAAGCAAACTAAATATCCATCAACTGATGCAGGAAGCAACCGAATAGAACGCATCCAGAGATTTGAATATTATGTGGCCATATAAAGTACCGACACATGCCACACGGGGATGAGCCTTGAAAATACCGTCCTAAGTGTAAGAAGCCAGTCACAACAGGCCACGTATTGTAGGATGCCACATATGTGAAATGTCAAGAACAGGCAAATCCACGGAGTCTAGCAGACTGGGGGCTGGGAGAGGCTAGAAGAGGGAGAAAGGGGGAAATAGTTTTAAAAAGCTATATCGTCCGCTTCTTATGAATTCAGTCGTAATTCACCCTTACAAGATGTATCGTTTTACCTCCTGTTCCAATAAACATTTTGCAGCTGTTCTCCAGATAAGAAAACCATTGTGAGCTCCTTGCACAGATGAGATCCCTGATTTATGTCTTGCAGGTGAAGCCAAGATTCCACACACCTTTGAGCAGATAGTCTACAAGTGACTCAGCCACAGTATAAACAATAGTGTTAGAAGAGGAAATCCTTGTTCCTTCCGACCTAACAGAGTAGACCAAATCAGTTCGTGGTAAAACGCTGACTATGTGGTCGAAGGACCATCGTTCTAACACTGTTACAAGTTTAGATGTAAAACAATCATCCTGTAAAAGGTCACTTGAGGGGGAGAGGCCGGATGAAGAGTCAGTAGGTCCATTTCCATGGTCCGTGAATGACTCAAACGTCCGCAGGAATCAACTAGAGCAAGTCTCTAGAGCACTGGTCCCACCTCCCCACCTACACTTCTCATCTTTCATAGGCTTGTTCTTCCAGTGGTTCTCCACTGTCCCAACCACGTGTACCCCCTCCTGCAGAGCACCTGGGAGCTCTCCCCTCCGGTTCCTTCTCTGCTCTTGCAGGCCGTCGGAAAAAGAAAAGTGCCAAGGTGATCTTAGCTGCATGGACTTGACTTTTCTTCTCTCCCTTCCTTTTTTCTTCTTTCCTTCCTTCCTTCCTTCCTTCCTTCCTTCCTTCCTTCCTTCCTTCCTTCCTTCCTCTCTTTCTTTCTTTTTTTGAAAAACCGTATGTTTTAGGGCACCTGGGTGGTTCAGTCAGTTGAGCCACCGACTTTGGCTCAGGTCACGGTCTCGCGGTTCAGGAGCTTGAGCCCCACATCGGGCTCACTGCTGTCAGCCCGCTTCGGATCCTCTGTCCCCCACCCCTCGCTCTCTGCCCGTCCCCCATTCACGCTCTCTCTCAAAAACTAAAACAATAAACCTCAGAGAAAAAAAAAACCCACGCTTTTGAATGGTGCGAAGTTCAGGGCACCCGTAAGCACGATGACGTCACTGCCTGGGTTGGCACCCATCTGGCGCCATCCGCATCTCAGACCCCGCCTTGTACACCCGCAGTGTCACCGTCTTAGAATCTCCGGCCCACAGGGCCCAGCGGTGCGGCCGGCGACGCTGCTGGAGCTCGCGTAACCGGAAGGCGGCGACGATCAACGAGGCCCCGTCACGGACTCTGCTAGGGAACCTGGAGCCCCGGACGGGAAGACGGGCCTGGAGCTCGAACAGCCGACAGCGTGCGTCTCCCCTGCCGCCTCCTCTCCGATCTCTGCTCCCCGTGCTGGCAGAGCCCTCCTAGGCCCGCCTCGAGGCCTTCCGATTCTCCGACTGCTTGTCCTCCGGGTCCGACCCGGAAACGGTGAGGGATGAGACCACCTTGACCTTCTTCATCCCTGGGCCTGCATCACCGAGCACGCCCGTGGGCGTGGAGAGCCACGTTCTGCATCAGGTTGCTGCCTCCCTCCGCTCCTGGAACCGCTCTCCTGCTCTCCCCACCCTCCACTCGGGGAGCCCCTTCCCCGGGGGTCACCTCTCGCGTGGAGATGCAGCCAAGCTCAGCAGCCGCCCGGTGCCAGCAAAACCACCTGCCACCTTCTGTTGGCACGACCTCGGGTCGCCTGGGGCCCCACACCCACCGCCCAGAGCGGGGGGCTGCTCCGTCTCCCTGTCTCCAGCCCCACTAGCCTTTCCTCCCGACGCGTTTCCTCCTGGCTGCTTCCTCCCAGGTCTCCCACTCGGAGCTTTACCGCCTCGCACCAAGGTGGACCTCTCGTCCACCTGCCACGTCTCCGCTCTCCAATCCCTTCAGGGCCCAGGTGCCAGACGAAGCTTCCTGAAGTGCATCCCCCCTCACAGGCCACCTCCCGCTCCCTGGCTTAAATCGTAATCTCCTCAGTCTAGCCTTTGGGGCTCTTGTCGTTCCTACCCACTCTGACCTTCACCTAGTTTCAAAAACCCTAAGGAGCTCCTATGACGTGGCAAGACACGGTCGGTGGTGTTCTGAGAACAGCAGAAGAGTAAGAACTGCTCCGATCTCGTGCTGCTCTCATGTAAATAAAGATGCCCTTGGCCTCGGTCCCCCTGGACCACGTGGCAGTTTCTGCAGCTGCCTTGCGTTCCTTGCCTTTGTTTACACCGTTCTGCCCACGCAGAAGGTCTCCTTTGCCACGTTAACCTCTCAAAATCCTGCGAGGTCTTCAAAACCTGCCTCACGGGACACCTTCTTCCACAACCTTAATCCTCCCTTGGCTTCGCCACCACCCTAACTCCAATCACACCCTGGGGGACAAGCGCAGATGAGCTCGGTCCCTCGGAGCCCGTGGCAGGTGTGCCATTGCTAGGGGACTCGGTCCTGGGACAGGAGGGGGCCCGTGCATCTGCACCCAAGGGCCCGCCGCCCCGAACACGCACTAACGCCCGAGCTTCGGGTCTTGCCTCAGGAGACACAGGTGTTGACGAGCACGTGGGGTGAGTGGGGACAAGGTCAGAGGTAGGGCCAGAGCTGAGAAGGAAGAGGGGGCTGGACACCAACATCCTGGAAAACACGTGCGGTTAGCGCAGGAAGGAGGAAGAGCTGGCACAGAGACCTACAGGACAGAAGCAGAGCGAGGAGAGCAGGGCAGCGGAGTCAGCAAGCAGAGCTTCGAGGAGGAGGGTCGGGGTGGCCGAGAATCAAGAGGTACCACGCAAAGGCCGTGGACTTGAAGATGATGAGATCACTGGTTAAGCCGGAAAGTGCTTTCATTACTCGGGGAGAGCACATCAAGCGCAAAGGCTCTAGAAACAAACTCACGGTGAAGAAGAGGGGCAGGCATGTCCCGTGCCCTTGCCAAGCTACCGGAAGAGGAGGGTGGAGGGATACGGGGCGAGGACCGTTGACGGAGCCGGCTGGGAGCCAGAGCCAGCCAGGGCTGCTCAGAAAAGCAGTCACCCGCCCGCTGAGAGCTCTGCCTGCTTCACCCGAGTCCAGGAGGGACTCACGCACCACTGAGGCAGGGATGATCCTGCGGCGGAAAGAGGTCTGCTTTTGCCTCTTACTGCCCCCTGTCTTTGGACAGTGAAGGAACGAACGGGCTCTGGAAGCCTGGAGGTGCGTGCCCAGTGACAGTACAGGTGACAGCGCTGGGAAAAGAGGAGGCTCCGGCCGGGGTGTCATTGCACAGAACTCGGTGTTTGCTGGAGCAACCTCCTACAGGAAAGGGAGTAACAAAAGGCTCCTTGTGGATTCTGCTTCGTTTGTGGAAACCCGCGCCTACACATCGGACCCCCGCGAAGGCTCTTTCCACTCAACAGCATATGAAGTATGACTCTGCAGGAATGAAATCGCTTGCTTGATAAATTCGCCAGAGAGAGCTTCCTCAGGACATACAAAGGCCATATGCCCCACTATTTCCTATCCTTAGCTCTTGGTAATGCTTTCTTTTCCTCCAGTTCCCACTGGTTCTGGTGCCCGTCTCGGACACGCTGCTTTGTGGAGGACTCCTCTCCAAAACCTGTATTTTCCATGCGGCGGATTAACGTGCCCGCTACGTCGCTCACCTTTCCATCCGCCTTCTGCAACTTCAGGCTGAGAAATCCCGGAAGGTGACATCTCTCCGGCTGTTGGGGCTGGCACCGTGGCATGACTTAGAACCTGATGACAACCTAAAATCATTTCTGCTGGAATCTTCTATCAGAGTGCACTGCTGAAGTTCTATTTGTGTTTTCTGAGACTTTGGGGGGGAGCCCGTCACTGGTTTGGCAGAGTTGTTGTTGTTACCCATCCCGCACCTGCTTCTGTTTGAAGACTTCCCAGCTCCGGCAACCATATGACATGAAGCTTGGTATAGCCTTGTCATACCTTGAATTTCTATCATTAATCACACTATTAATTTCTGATTGCTGGTGTGGCATCTAATTTCCCTGTGGTTACTCCCCCACTTTCTAATTTTCCACTCTTAGCTTGTAGTTAATTCTATGTTATGAGAGCAGATGGGTGGAGGAAGAGGACTTCCTCTCCATGCCCACCTGTAAATTTTTTTCAATGCTTATTTAATTTTGAGAGAGAGAAAGCGCGTGCGTGCGCGCAGGGAGAGAGGGAGACACAGAATCCAAAGCGGGCTCCAGGCTCCGAGCTGTCAGCACAGAGTCCGACGCAGGGCTCGAACTCACGAGCTGCGAGATCATGACCTGAGCTGAAGGCAGACGCTTTAACTGACTGAGCCACCCAGGTGCCCCGCCCACCGGTGAGTTTTAACATCCACATTTCCCCATGTGGTGGTAGTGATGGTTAATTTTATGTGTCCACTTGGCTGGGCCATGGTGGCCAACTGTTTGGTCAAGCACTAGTCTAGATGTTGCTGTGAGGTATTTTTTAGATGTAATTAACAGTTAAATCAGTAGACTTTGCATAAAGCAGATTACCTTCCATGAGGCAGGTGGGCCTTATCCAATCAAGTAGATGGCCTTAAAAGACCAAGGTCCCTACAAAGGAAGGAATCTGGCTTCACAATTGCCTTGATTCAAGACCACGACGTCAGCTCCTGCTGGAATCCCCATGCTGCTGAGCTAACCTACAGATTTTGGACTCACCAGGGCCCACAACCGCATGAACGGATTCCTTAAAACCAATCATTCATTCATTCTTCCATTCATTTTCTCTCTACACATACATACATACACACATACGTACGTACAATTGGTTGTGTTTCTCTAAAGAGCCTTGATAAATCCAGGTTATTAGATACTTTGAATAAAATTCATCCTACGATCTTTTAAATACCATGCCTATTAAGTTAAAACCAATGATCTGCTTAAGGTTTCTGAAGTGAGACCATGTTAAAAGACTTGATATACAGAACTACCAATAATCATGATGCCAAGAAGTACAGAAGTCTGCTAATGGATTTTAAATTATAGGAGCAATTATTTCTAGAGGTAATAAGAAAGTTGTAACTTCATTTCAAGTCTCAGTCTTTTAATCCTCTATATTGGTTTATTTCTTACTGAATGGATCTCCAGGTAGCTTCAGAAAAAGTATAGCCTTGAATTAGGAAAATCTAAATTACAGGCCCCTAAAAATCACGCTCATGGCAGAATGTCGCCAATAAATAAAATCCCTCGTGAAAGAAAATCTTTGCTAAAGCAATAGAATTTTACTGAGTGCCTACCACATGCATTGGGAACTATTATAAACAAAAGCATTTATTGTATAGTCTTTTGTAATAGAAACAAACATCCACTCAGTGCCACAAACACATGTCACAGTGAGGTACACTGGTCGCCATTATTAGGAAAGGCTTATATTGAGTTATATAAAGAGGGTAAATGCGCACATTGGTAGTAAGTACAATTATAGAATAGGTCTCCTGGAGAATCAAAACATAATGCTACATGAATGCACTTCTCCGAAGACTGATTCCCACTGTCTGCCCTTAAAGGCATTCGCGATTCCATGAGGTAACAACTAACGTTATCTTCTCCAATCCTGTAATAGCAAAGCACTGGCCACTTTCTGTGGATTCCGCGACTTGACCTTAAACTCAGAACCCTAACCAAACAATGGATTCTCCTTTAACTCTGATCTTCGTGAAGATAACTAAAGAATATTTCATTTAAAAACAACAGACTGGACCCACTGCACCTTTCCAAGTCTGCAAAAGGACACTAAACAGGTCACACCACAGAAGATACGATTTTGTTTTAGGCCCCGGTGCTCCGCAGAAGAGCTCAGACGGTGACATTATTAGCGCTTTGAACTTTGTCCCTACACAGAAGGCAAAAACCCACCAGTATGACTTGAAAGTCCGTGCTGTTGCCTGGCATTAAGTTAATATATAACAACAATCACACATCAGAGAGAAAAACAACTCGGCAAGTTAAATATACACTCTAGGAAAACCAAAAGCGGCAACAAGAAGAAAGTGACAACCTGTGCAATCCGGTCGGCCCTATTTGTAGGCCTTTTTTCTGCACTTTCCCATATACGTGAGGACTTCTGCTTGTGACCAGGCAGTTCTGAGTGCGGACAGCGGGGCTCACCTCTGATCCACCCCACAGGCGGGTTCTGTTGAACTCAGTGGTGGTGATTTCAAGAGAAAAGCTCCAGCCACCCAGGTTCAGGTGGAACAGAAGATTCCTCCTGGAGAGAACGTTCTGCGTGGAATTTCAACATTCAGATGACCTGAACGCTAGTTTCTCAAAACGAGCCATTCTCTGAGCCCTGCCACCAGACAGCTACTCAAAATCAGCCATTCAAACATCTGTGTCAGCGCATATCACAAATACAGAAATCCACAGAGCTCCAGCCACTCGCCATTTAACACTCAATTGTTAAATTGAGTGTTACTTCTCACCACAATCCTGCAAAAAAAAAAAAAAAAAAAAAAGCGCTTCTGGGTGACTTTTAGCAAGTTATCTTATCTCACTCAGCTTCAGGCTTATTTGCACGCTGGGAGGAATGATGCCTGCCTGGTGCGCTGTGTACAAGGTGAACCAATACACAAAAGCCTAGGTAGCACCATTTCATGAGAAGCTTGCGTGATTTAAAACACAGACACACACAGACACACACAGACACACACACACACACACACACACACACACAGAGCAAAATCAGGACTAGAATGAACTCTCCAAAATTCTGACCCCAGCATACAAAGGAACACAGGTCACCCCTCTCCCTCTCTCGGCCCAGGTATGCTGACAGGTAAGGCCACTCTTACTAGCCAGTGGAGAACATTAGAAGGTCATGAGAGCCTTGCCTTGCAGCTCTTTGACAACCTTCCACGCAGAAAGAGTTCCAACGTCTGGATCTCATGCTCTTTCGTGTCCTAAGTTTAAGGAGTGATGAACCCTGGTCAAGTGTTTCTAATTCTACCATCAATCTGGTTTTGTTTTGATGGCAGGTTTCCATATCCTGAAGGAACTTCATATCCATTATCTTTGACCAATTGATGCTCAGTTTATGTGATTTTATATCTGAAACATTCAGCCCTCTGCTCAAACAACCTCCACAGGCAAATGAAAAAAAAAAAACTAGACGAAAAAATTTAGACTCCGTAAGACAGTACCTGAGAGAGCACTAGAAATAATAGTAATAACTCCAAAAAAGGCTTTATTTATTACCCTTACAGCTTTAAAGTCATGCATGTGCGTAGCAATCTTTATCTTTTCCGGTGAGTTATCACCAGTAAGGAATACACGTGAGTATGTCTTTCTTCAGAAGCTTCACACGCTCCAATCCCAAATTGGCAATAAAAATAACAGTTCCTGCTGTGTGCCTCTAATCCTCTTTAAGTACCAACCCCACCACAGACAACAATACCATGATGGTCACTGCGGTAATTCTTTTGGGTTTCACTGGGTTTGGTTGAATGGACTAGGCTTTGTTTAACGGGCTTGATTAATGAAGTAGAACAAGACAGGGAGTTTTCTAGTGCTGATAAAATCTGCACAGCTTAATGTTTAACTCTATTAGAAACACAAAAAATCACCAGACATGAAGGTATAAAAATAAATTCAGAGAGAGAGCTACAGTGGGATAAATACGTAACTACAAAGTCACAGCATCACAGCCCTGCCCATCTCATCTTAAAAAAAATTTTTTTTAATGTTCATTTATTTTTGAGAGAGAGAAACACAGCGTGAGTGGGGGAGGGGCAGAGAAAGGAAGACAGAATCCCAAGCAGGCTCCGGGCTCTGAGCCGTCAGCACAGAGCCCAACGCGGGGCTCGAACTCACCAACTGCGAGATCATGATCTAAGCGGAAGTTGGATGCTCAACCGACTGAGCCACCCAGGCGCCCCACTAATCTCATCCTTAAAGTACAGGTGGTGGAAAGGACCCTTCTCAGCTCAGACTCTCTGCCTATCTAGAAATAGATTTGCATCTCACCTAACCAGGCCCCCTTCCCAATGTAAGATTCTTGCTACCAAAAAAAAAAAAAAAAAAACCCAAAAACCCCTAAGAGGAATTTTCCACAGGGGTGTTAATAATTTCAACAAAACTGTCCACCCAAACATTTGCTAAGTGCCAGACATCATACAAGATGCGGATGATGATAAATACGAAGAATACAATTACTTAGCATTCGGCACTTAACCAAATGCCAGGTCCTGTGCTGAGAGTTTCTCACTGAGTATCTCTCTGAATCCTCAAAGGGCCCTAAGAAGCAGGTACTCATTCCTGTGTGACCGGGGAGGAAGTGGGAGACTAACATGGCTGGTGAGTGCCTAAACTTGAATCCCTGTTGTCTGACTCAGGAGCCTGTGCTTTTCGGCACTTCCGCAAGCACTTCAGTCAAGGAAAAGTTACGGTCTTTAGCAACAGCTTCCAAAGACATTCGAAAGAAATAACGGAAAAAAAGAACACTCTTTTGTCAAAGCATTTAGTACGGAAAAAATTTAGCCAATCAGCTATTAAGCAAAATTTTAAGGCTTTTAACCAAATCATCTATTGTTTTAAATAAATATCAGAACATTAATACCAGATAAATATGAAATACAAATATTAAACTATGGCTCAAACCAGATTCATTCTTTAAAACGAGCTTAAGCCAGTAGTTATAATAGTCATTATGTCCTGAGTGCCTACCAGCCCAAAGTATTGAGCTAACTAATTAATATTTTACTGTAACCCTCACACCAGTTTCCCTATTACGTATGAGAGCACAGACTGAGACCCAGGAGTGCTGCCCCCCAAGTTCTCTTTTAACCACACTTAGGTCTGTGTTTGAAATAATGTGCATAGTCCTACGAAACTATGTATACCAAAAAAAATAATAAAATAAAACGTGTATACCAATACGAAGAACACACACACAGAGACACTCATAAATACTAGGAAACCTTGAAAAAGATTATTTTCCAGAGCCTTTACCGCCCTCAAAAAGTTCACAATCAGTAGACAAATGGAGGTGTGAAACACTGGAGACTATAACAACCTAGTACATAATTAAGGACACTAATGGGCCTTAAACATTAATGACTGAAGTCCAGGAATGAAACCAGCTTCACAGGCAAGAGGAATCAGAGAGACCATCAGGAAGCAGCTGGGATCCAACCATACAAGCCATGAACGATGAAAAAGAGTGACTGGAAGGAAGGACAATGTGAAGGGGGTCCTTTCTTTTAGGAATTAAAAAAAAAGGTAAGAAAAATTACTTCTGCACAAAGTCTCCCCAAAAAACAGAATAGGAGGGAACATTACCAAACTCATTCTATAAGGCCAGCATCACCCTGGCAAGAGAACCAGAAAAAAAATACCACAAGAGTAGAAAAGCACAAACTAATATCTCTTACGAACACAGATTTAAAAAAAATCCTGAACATGGGGCGCCTAGGTGGCTCAGTCGGTTGAGTGTCCGACTTCGGCTCAGGTCATGATCTCGCGGTCTGTGGGTTCGAGCCTCGCGTCGGGCTCTGTGCTGACAGCTCAGAGCCTGGAGCCTGCTTCCAATTCTGTGTCTCCCTCTCTCTCTCTGCCCCTCCCCCGCTCATGCTCTGTCTCTCTCTGTCTCAAAAATAAATAAAAACATTTTTTAAAAAATTTAAATAGGGGCGCCTGGGTGGCGCAGTCGGTTAAGCGTCCGACTTCAGCCGGGTCACGATCTCGCGGTCCGTGAGTTCGAGCCCCGCGTCGGGCTCTGGGCTGATGGCTCGGAGCCTGGAGCCTGTTTCCGATTCTGTGTCTCTCTCTCTCTCTGCCCCTCCCCCCGTTCATGCTCTCTCTCTGTCCCAAAAATAAATAAACGTTGAAAAAAAAAATTTAAAGTTACTAACCTTTAAAAAAAATTTTTTTTAATAAATAAATAAATAAATCCTGAACAAAATACTAACAAACCAAATCCAGCAACATATAAAAATGATTATAGGGGCGCCTGGGTGGCTCAGTCAGTTAAGCATCCGACTTCGGCTCGGGTCATGATCTCGCGGTTCATGAGTTCGAGCCCCGCGTCGGGCTCTGTGCTGACAGCTCGGAGACTGGAGCCTGTTTTGGATTCTGTGTCTCCCTCTCTCTCTGACCCTCCCCCGTTCATGCTGTCTCTCCCTGTCTCAAAAATAAATAAACCTTAAAAAATTAAAAAAAAAAAATGATTATAAACCATGACCAAGTAGAATTTCTCCCAGAAATTCAAGGTTGGTTTAGCATTCAAAAATCAGTTAATGTACTACACCATATCAACAGAGGACAAAAAACACATTTAAAAAAAATGTTTTAATGTTTATTTTTGAGAGAGAGAGAAAGAGCACGAGTGTGAGAGGGCAGAGAGAGAGAGAGAGAGAGAGAGAGGGAGACACCGAATTCATAACAGTCCAGGCTCTGAGCTGTCAGCACAGAGCCCAACACAGGCTCCAACTCACAAACCATGACTTCATAACCTGAGCTTCACCAATTGAGCCACCCGGGCGCCCCAAAAAACACATGATTATCTCAACCGAGAAAAAACATTTGAAAAATTAAACTTCCCTTCACGATAAAAGCACTCAGCAAACGAGAAGAGAACTTCCCCAGCTTGACAAAGCACATCGCCTGGAAACCCACAAGCTAATCACCATACTTCATGGTGAAAGGCTGGATGCTTTCCCCGCAAGACCAGGAACCAGGCAGGATGCCCGCTGTCACCACTTGTACTCAACACTGTACTGGAGGTTCTAGCCAGGGCAATCAGACGAGAAAGTAAAATAAAAGACATCTAGATTGGCAAGGAAAAAGTAAAACTAACTCTATTTGCAAAAAAAAAAAAAAACAAAAAAACAAAAAACCATGATCTTATATGTACAAAGTCCTAACGATAATACTAAAAAACTATGGGACTAATAAACATTTCAGGAAGGTTGTAGGATAAAAGATAAATATTTTTAAAAAATCAATTGCATTCTTATACATTTGCAATGAATAATCCAAAATGGAAATAAAGAAAGCAATTCTATTTGCAGTGGCATTAAAAAAAATAAAATACTTAGGGATTAATTTAACAAAAAAAGTGTAAAGCTTATCCTCTGAAAACTACAAAACGTTATTAAAGGAAATTAAAGATCTCAATTAGTGGATTTATGGATTGGAAACTTAATATTGTTAAAAGAGCAACGTTCTCCATATTAATCTATAGATTTAACGCAATTCCTGTCAAAACTCAGCTGACTGCTTGAATAAATTGGCAAGCAGATCCTAAAATTCATATTAAAATCAAGGGACACAGAATAGCCAATACAATCTTGAAAAAGAACAGAGTTAGTCAGCTTACACTTTATAGTTTCAAAACTTACTATAAAGCTATGCTAATCAATGTAGTGTAGTCCTGGCATAAGGACAGACCCATACATCAGTGGAACGGAGATTCCAGAAATAAACTTTCACATTCATGGTCAGTTCATTTTCAACAAAGGTGCCGAGACCATTGACTGGGGAAGGAATTGTCTTTTCGATACATGCAAAAAAACGCAACTGGATCCTTCTTTCATACATATACAAACTTAAGTAAAAATGAAGCATAGGTCTAAATTTAATAGCTAAAGCTATAAAACTCTTAAGATGAAAATATACGAATATATTTCATAACCTTGAATTAGGCAGTCTTTTTTTTTTCCAGTTTATTCATCTAGTTTTGAGAGAGAGAGAGAGAGAGGGAGAGAGGGAGGGAGCACGTGAGCAGAGGAGGGGCAGAAAATCCCGTGTCAACAAGGAGCCCAACACAGGACTCAATCCCACAAACTGTGAGACCATGACCTGAGCTTGACCATGATCAAGAGTCAGACGCTTAACCCACTGAGCCACCCAGGTGCCCCTGACAATCACTTTTTTAGATATAACACTCAAAGCACAAACAAGAGAAAAATATAGGTAAGTTGGATTTCATCAAAGTTAAAAACTTTGATGCAAAAGACACTACTAAATGAAAACACAACCTACAGATTGGGAGGAGGTATTTGCAAATCACATAGCTGATAAAAGTCTAGTATCCAGAATATGAAAAAACTCTTACAACAAAACAGCACACAACCCAATTAAAAAAATGGGCAAAGAGCCTGAATATATATTTTTCCAAAGTTATACAAATAGCCAACAACCACATGAAAAGGTGTTTAACATCATTATACATCAGGAAAATGCAAATGAAAACCAAATGAGGAAGAGGATTCTGGGAATATGGTGGAATAGGAAGCAGCAGAAATCTGTCTCCCCACAAGCGCGCGGGTGGAATGTGTCTGATATAGCCATTTTGGAATTCTGGATACCACTGAAAGCATGCAACTTCCACGGGAAGACTTGGATGGTAAATTGCCATGGTGAATTTTGGTCAGTTTCAGCGGTTAGCACAACAGCAGCTATCCGTCCCTACTCCCAGCCATGTAGCAGGCAAGTGTGTTTGGATTCCTTCAGCAGCTTGCACACAGCTTGCAGGAGTCAGGATGGGCAAAAAGGACTCTGTCCTCCAAATATCAGGGATCTGTGCTCTGATTGCTGGTTGCCGTTTCTCATCAAGAGGTGCAAAGAGGCAGGCGGCCATTGTGACCGCACCTCACCCACACTGTTGCAAGCCCTTCCCCCTCTGCCGGAAGTGATTTTCAGGAGGTTTAAAAGAACCCGTATTCCGTTCTCCCCTAGCTTCTTTTTTCCTTTTGGGGAGCCAGACATTAAACACTAAGACATTCAAAAACAACAGCGTAAACAGGGAAAATTAGAAAATAACCATGTGTGCCCACAGAAAGGCTCAGAAAAGACCTAAGAAGTTGTTAAGTTTACACCTCGGGTCTGTCCTCGGCACGATAAGCAAAACAATAACCAAAGAAAAGCCAACAATGAGGAAGGGACAGGATCTGATTTCCAGAGTTACCACATTATTCCATGCAAATGTCCAATGTTCATTAAAAAAACAAACAACAACAACAACAACAACAACAACAAAAACCCAAGGCATACAAAGAAGCAGTAAAGTATGGCCCATTCAAAGGAAAAAAAATAAATCAACAGAAAACGCCCCCTAAAAAGACCTGATGGCAGGTCTATCAGACAAAGACTTTAAAGTAACTGTCTTAAGGATGCTCCAAGTAAAGGGAAGATACGGAAAAAGTAAAGAAAATAATATGAACAAAATGGAAATATCACTAAGGAGAGACAAAACAAAAAAGACACCAAAGAGAAATTCGGCAGCTGAAAATTAAAAGAACTGAAATGAAAAATTCACTAGAGGGATTTAAAGGCAGAGATATGAGCAAGCAGAAGAAGAAACAGCAAACTTGAAGACAGGACAAGGGAAATTATAGTCTGAGGAAGAGAAAGTGAAAAGACTGAGGAAAAGCAACCAGAACCTGAGAGACTTATGGGACACCATCAAATGGACCAACATATGCCTCATGGGAGTCTCAGAAGAAGAGAAAGATAAAGGGGAAAGAATACTGGGAGAAAAAATGGCTCAAAAGTTCCCTAATTGGATGAATATAAATATCCATGAAGAATAGCAAACTCCAAGTAAGATGAACTCAAAGACTGACACTGAGACACATTATAATCAAAAAGCAAGAGAGAAGCAAATCGTCATACAGAATGCACCCTTAACAAAATCATCAGCAGATTTTTCCGCAGAAGCTCTGCAGGCCAGAGGACACTGACCAATATATATCAGTGTGCTAAAAGAAACCTGTCAACCAAGAATCCCATATCCAGCAAACTGGCCCTTCAAAAGTATGGGAGAAAATAAGACATTTCCAGGTGAACATAAACCGAGGGAGTTCGTGACCCCCTACACCTGCCCCGCAAGAAATGCTCAAGGGATCCCAGCAAGATGAAATGGGACACTAGGCAGTGATTCAAAACCACATGGAGAAATGCAGATCTCAATAAAGGTAAATACACGGGCAATTACGGAAGAGAGTATTACTACCTATATAACTTTGGTTTGTAACTCCAAATCTTGTCTGTATATAATTTAAGAGGCTAATGCATTTAAAAGAATTATTAGTTTATATTTTGGGGTTCGCAGTATATAATGATGTAATTTTGTAGTAACGACCAAAAGGGGTGGGGACAGACCTATGAAGGAGCAGAGATTTTATGTTATTAAGATGGTATAAATTCAAACTAGAGGGTTGCCTGAGTGGCTCAGTCGGTTAAGCATTCGACTTCAGCTCATGATCTCATGGCTCATGAGTCTGAGCCCCATGTTGGGCTCTGCGCTGACAGCTCAGAGCCTGGAGCCTGCTTCGGATTCTGTGTCTCCCATTCTCTCTGCCCCTCCCCCACTCATGCGCGCACACGCACTCTCTCAAAAATAAATAAAAACATTTTTAAAAATTTTAAATTCAAATTAGAGTGTTATCACTTCATGATGTTAAATGTAATCCCTATGGTAACCACATACACACACACAAAATAGCTACAGAATATACACAAAAGGAAATGTGAAAAGCATTTAAACATTTCACTCCAAAAATTCAGCTATATTCAAAAGAAGACAATAATCAAGGAAGTGAGGGACAAAAAAATGCTATAAGGCATATAGAAAACAAACAGCTCAATGCTTAGGTTCTTACTTAGTAATTATTTTAAATGTAAATGTGCTAAATTCTCCAATCCAAAGACTGAGATCAGGGATGCCTGGATGACTCAGTGGGTTAAGCCTCCGACTTTGGCTCAGGTCATGATCTCATGGTTCATGGGTTTGAGCCCCGCATCAGGCTCTCTGCTGTCAGCACAGGGCCCACTTTGGTTCCTCTGTCCCCCTCTCTCTCTGCTCCTCTCCCACTCACGCGGTCTCATACACTCTCTCTCTCTCGAAAATAAAACATTAAAGAAAAAAGACCGAGATTGGCACAAAAGATAAAAACACATAATCAACTAACTATATGCTATCTACAAGAGACTCACTTTATATCCAAAGACACAGACTGAAAGTGAAAGAATGGGAAAAGATATTCCATGCAAATAGTAACTAAGAGAACAGGGTTGGTTATACTAATGTCAGACATAATAGACTTGAAATATGTGAATGTTAGGGGCACCTGGGTGGCTCAGTTGGCTAACCATTCAACTCGATTTCAGCTCAGGTCATGATCTCACAGTTTGTGAGTTCAAGCCCTACATCAGGGTCCACACTGACAATGTGAAGCCTGCCTGAGATTCTCTCTCTCTCTCTCTCTCTCTCTCTCTCTCTCTCTCTGCCCAACCCCCACTCAGGAACTTGCTCTCACACACACTCTCGCTCTCTCTTAAAATACATTTACTCAAAACATATAATATGTGAAGGTTACAAGAAACAAAGGACATCATATATTAATAAAACATTCAATACAGCAAGAAGATACAACAATTATAAACATTTACACACTTAATGACAGACCATCAAAACATATGAAGGAAGCAAACATAAACTATTGAGACTTCATCAAAGCAAAACACTTCTGCACAGCAAAGAAAACTATCAAAACTAAAAGACAACTTACTGAATGGGAGAAGATATTTGCAAATGATATATCTGATAGAGTTAGTATCCAAAATATATAAAGAACTTATACAACTCAACACCAAAAGCACAAATGATCCAATAAAAAAAAAAAAAAAAATGGGCAGAAGACAGGAACAGACATTTCTCCAAAGAAGACAGGCAGGTGGCCATCAGACACATAAAAACATGCTCAATATCACTCATCAGCAGAGAAATGACATCAACAGCACAATGACATAACACCTCACACCTGTCAGAATGGCTAAAATCTAAAACTCAAGACACAGTAAGTGTTGGCAAGGAAGTGGAGAAAAATGAACCCTTGTGCACTGTTGGTGGGAATGCAAACTGGTGCAGCCGCTGTGCAGAACAGTATGGAGGTTCCTGAAAAAATTAAAAATAGAATTACCACATGATCCAGCAATTCCACTACTGGATATTTACCCAAAGAATACGAAAATACTAACATAAAAGGTATGTGGACCCCTAGGTTTATTGCAGCACTATTTACAACAGCCAAATGATGGAAGCAGCCCAAGTGTCCGTAGATAGATGAATGGATAAAGAAGAAGTGGTATACACACACACACACACACACACACACTGGAATATTATTCAGCAGGAAAAAAAAAATGAAACCCTGCCATTTGCAACAGCACAGATAGATCTAGAGAGTATAATGCTAAGAGAACCAAGTCAGAGGAAGACAAATTCCATATGATTTCACTCATGGGTAATTTAAGAGACAAAACAAACAAAGAAAAAAGGAAGAGACAAACCAAAAAACCAACTCTTACCTATAGAGAACGAATTGATGATTACCAGAGGGGAGGTGCAGGGGGAGGAGGGTGAAATACGTGATGGGGCTTAAGAGCTCGCTTATCATGATGAGCACTGAGTAATATACAGAGTTGTTGAATCATTATATTGTACACCTGAAACTAATATCACACTGTATGTTAATCACTCTGGACTGAGAAAAGTAATTTTGGTAATTTGAAATCACAAAACAAACATATACATATATAGACACACACACATATATACACCCATATACACATATAATATACATATGAAAGAGAAACTGCCAGAATTGGAGAGAGAGAGACACAGTTTCACAATAATAGTCGAAGACTTCAATACCCCACTCATTGCAATGCGCAGACCAACCAGAAGCGAGGAAACAGAATTTAAACACCACAGTAAACCAACTAGATATGACAGACATAAAACACTTCCTCTAACAACAGCACACACATTCTTCTCAAGGGCACACGGGACATTTTCCAGGACAGACTGAATGGTAGGTCATAAATTAAGTCTCAACGGATTTAAAAAGATAGCTTTCATACAAAATATATTCTCTGAACACAACCAGACGAAGTTAGAAATTATTCAGCAATTCCACTCATACACCCGAAAGAATTGAAAGCAAGGTTTCAAAGGGACATTTGTACACCCACGCTCGTAGCGGCATTATTCACAGTAGTCAAAGGTGGACGTAACCCAAATGTCCATCGATAGAAAAATGCATGAAGAAAATGTGGCAGGGGCACCTGGGGGGCTCAGTTAAGCTTCCGACTTCGGCTTGGGTCGTGATCTCGCAGTTGGTGGTTCGAGCCCCGCGTCGGGTTCCGTGCTGATAGCTCAGAGCCTGGAGCCTGCTTGGGATTCTGGGTCTCCTCCTCTCTCTGCCCCTCCCCTGCTCATTCTCTCTCTCTGTCTCCCTCTCTCCCCTTCTCAAAAATGAATAAACATTTAAAAAATTAAAAAAGAAAATGTGGCCTATACATACCATGGCATAGTAGTCTTTAAAAGGAAGGAAATTCCAGGGGTGCCTGGGTGGCTCAGTCGGTTAAGCGCCCAACCTCAGCTCAGGTCACGATCTCACGGTCCGTGAGTTCGAGCCCCGCGTCGGGCTCTGGGCTGATGGCTCAGAGCCTGGAGCCTGTTTCCGATTCTGTGTCTCCCTCTCTCTCTGCCCCTCCCCCGTTCATGCTCTGTCTCTCTCTGTCTCAAAAATAAATAAACGTTAAAAATTTTTCAAACAAATAAAATAAATAAAAATAAAACGGCTAAGATGGAACATTTTGATATGTGAACTTCATCACAACTTTTAACAATACACACAGGTGCTGGTGAGGAAGGGGAGAGGCTGGAATCGTCCTACGTTGCTGGGAAGAAATGGTGCCGCCTCCGTGCAACGGTCTGACGGTTCCGCAAGAGGTGGCACAGGGTTGCCACACATCCAAGCAACGTCAGGTGCAGGTGTACACGCACGGGAAAGAAAAACCTAGGTCCACGCAGACACGTGGACACAGATGTTCAGAGCAGCGCCACCCACAAGAGCCAAGATGTATAGACCCCAATCGGGCATAAGCTAGTGAGTAAACGCAACGTGGTCTATACGTGCGACGGAATCTTGCTCGCCACCGAAGAGAAACGAATCAGCTACACGCGAACACGCACAAACCCTGAGATGCGATGCAGGGTGAAAAAAGCTAACACAAAAGGCCACATAGTGTAGGATTCCTTTTATGTGAAGTGTCTAGAAAAGGCAAATCTGTAGTGACAGAGTTTACAGGAGTCACTGCCCAGTCCTGGGAGTCTGGGGGGAAATGGAGTACAGCCCTCCTTTCTGGGGTGATGACAAGATTCTGAAATGGACCGTCTGCAATATTCGGAAATGTGACTCTGTGACTATATTGAAAAGAAGTGAATTTTAAACTTTGAATGAACTGCACGGGATGCCAATCATATTTCAATAAAACTGTTTTACATGACTTCACTCACCCGAGGACGTTAAGAGACAAAGCAGATGAACATAAGGGAAACAAAAATAATATCAAAACAGGAGGGGGAACAAAAGAGAAGAGACTCTCAAATATGGAGAACAAACAGAGGGTTGCTGGAGGGGTTGTGCGGAGGGGCGGGGGGGCTGGGGGGCTAAAAGGAGAGGGGGCGCTAAGGAATCTACTCCTGAAATCATTGTGGCACTATATGCTAACTAATTTGGATGTAAATTTTTTTTAAAAAAATTTGTAGTAAAATAAAGTAAAAATAAAACTTTTTAAAAAGGAGGCTAGTTGCTCTGCTGTGGTGTCAGTTCATTCTTCATCTGGACAAAGGTAGTAACACAGGAATGGTACAGTCATCTCAGCTCAGCCATCAGGCAGAACGCATCTGCTTGGGTCATAAGTGAAACTTTCGGGTCCTCAATATGCGCATATTATTTATATGGATAATAATGCCTCCCTAGCAATGCGTGGCACACAGTAAGCTCATTTATTATGGCACTTATTATTAGCAGTACTTTTAATAATTGTGTGATAGTAACATCATAATCGTATAGGAAAAACAGCTCTTACTATAAGAAGACACATGTATGTTCCTCACAAGTATCAAAGTGATCTCTAGTTCAGGGCGCCTGGGTGGCTCAGTCGCTTAAGCGCTGGACTTTGGCTCAGGTCATGATCTCACAGTTCGTGGGTTCGAGCCCTGCATTGGGCACTGTGCGGCCAGCTCAGAGCTAGGAGCCTGCTTCAGATTCTGTCTCCTTCTCTCTCTGCCCCTCCCCCGCTCGCGCTCTGTCTCTGTCTCTGTGTCTCTCAAAAATAAACACAAAAAACATTTTTAAAAAAAGATCTCTAGGGGCGCCTGGGTGGCTCACTCTGTTGAGCGTCCTACTTCGGCTCAGGTCATGATCTCGCGGTCCATGAGTTCGAGCCCCACGTCGGGCCCTGTGCCGACAGCTCGGAGCCTGGAGCCTGTTTCAGATTCTGTGTCTCCCTCTCTCTCTGCCCCTCCCTGGCTCATGCTCTGTCTCTCTCACTCTCAAAAACGAATAAATGTTAAAAAAAAAGAAAAAAAAAAAAAGATCTCTATTCGTGGCGCCCATAAAGCAGTTCAATAATTCAATAAACATGATTGTTCACTGCTGTTAATTCAATTTTTTAAGAGCATGTTCAGGTGGCAAAGCACTGGCTTTGGGTTGAATTTTATAGTGCCCGTACCCTGTTTGGCCTACACAGGGAATTTTTTAAAATGTGAATTCATTTGCAATATTTAAGAAGAGAGAGATTTCACCCAAAAATGCAGATTTCTAGATTCTCTCGGGAAAAGGCAGGTTTGCTAACACTGGGCCATGTTCCTTTCTGGACCCTATCATTTGGACCTAGGAGGTCTCCATCCAAACTGCATAGCTCCTCTGCTACCTGCCTGGCCTAAACAGCACAAGCATTTGCAACATCTGGGCTGTCGCAAACTGGAGACTTGGAGATAAATCAGCCATAGCTGTCAATCTTCCGGAGCTCACAGACTAGCATGTTATGATGAAAACAGCCATAATAAATAGCTGGGGTCACTTAATATCAGCCAGATCCATTTTACAGAAAGGGAAACAATTTTATAGAAAGGGAAACAAGCCTCAAAGAAGTGACATGATTTACCTAAGGCAAACCGTATCAGCCAGACTAATACATCCAAATTATTATGAAAGTATCTGAACCCTTATGTAAATATCTCTAAGCATTTAATGTAACAGTTAAGGCCATTATCTTCCTGAAAATGAAGAGGCAAAAGCCCCTTTAACTTCTGTGGATTGTCTTCGAAAATTAATGTAACAGTTAAAAGTAAGGGTGAATCGGGGAAGTTATGTTCATGACCACCATACTTTGATTAACTAAGAAATAACAAAGACGTTAAATGGACAAATACCACGTTCAACTTTTTTTTATACAAGGAGGAAAGGAGGCACGTTAATAAAATGATACAAAATGAAGCAAGAGTGGGGCGCCTGGGTGGCTCAGTCGGTTAAAGCGTCTGACCGGCTCGGGTCATGATCTCGCAGTTTGTGAGTTCAAGCCCCGCGTCGGGCTCCGTGCCGACAGCTCAGAGCCTGGAGCCTGCTTCAGATTCTGTCTCTCTCTCTCTCTCTCTCTCTCTCTCTCTCTCTCTCTCTCTCTGTTCCTCCCCCACTCACACTCTGCCTCTCTCTCCTTCAAAAATGAATAAACATTAAAAAACATTAAAAAAAAAAAACCCAAAAAAATGAAGCACAAGCTTGTTATGTTACCAATTAATAGCTTACCAACCAAACACCTATCATTTATTCTGATACATGGAGCTTCTTTAGAAAATTACCAGACTCTATTTTCACAGAAAACACAGTAATTAAAGAGCCCCAAGGTGAGAGAGGGAAGACTGAGGATCATTTCTAGGAATCACGCCAGGTTCCTGTGTGCTTAATCTGTCCTTGGACTGACCTGGCCCCATTAATCAAAGCAACTGGTTTTCTGGGAAAATAACATGTTTTCGTGATCTGAAAAAGAGATATTAAAGGGAAACTATGATGTCATGGGGGGAAAAAAAAGCAAAGACTACGAATAAATTTAGCTGTATTTTCTCATTTTCTGTGGTGTTCCATGAAAAGTAAGAGACCAAGGTCTTTGTTGCCTTCTGTAATCGTACCTGGTTAAACAGGTTGAACTAATAGGTGTTTACAAAATGACAGGAAGTCACTTCAGTACTGACACCGATACTAGATGTTTGCATTTAAGTTCAACACGACTTACACAGACATTCTTCATAAAGCTGAGTTATTAAAAAAAAAAAAAAAAACGATGTAAATAAATTTTTTCCATTACACATGGAAACTTCTATTTTTTTTTAAGTTTATTCATTTATTTGGCGGGGGACGGGGACAAGGAGGGGCAGAGAGAGGAAGAGAGAGTGAATCCCACTCAGGCTCCGCACGGTCAACGCAGAGCCTGACGTGGGGCTCGAGCCCACAAACCTGGAGATCATGACCGGAGCCGAAGTCAAGAGTTGGAGGCTCAACCAACTGAGCCACCCTGGGGCCCCTGGAAGCTTCTGTTTCTTAAGAAATAAAGCACAAAGATAAATATGAAGTTCAAGAAATTTATATCTGGTCTCTATCTTTACATCAGGCTTAAGAGAAAAGTACACCAGGGGCTCAGCAAACCCTGCCCCCTTGCACCCACCTCAGTGCCTGGCACACAGGTAACATGCAAGAAATACCAGGTTTTCAATTAAAGTGACTATGTAACCATGTACTAAAACATACTTTTCCTGCAAAGCATCTTTAATATTATTTTTCAAGTTTAGATTGTAGCATGTGAAACCAAAATAATCAAGGCTGAATTTACTCTTACATGCCCTAGAAATCAGTCTTAGCCATTGGGATTTCTGGGTTTTCCTTCCGTGGGAGAATAAAGGATACTTAAGTCCATGCTTCTCTAATTTATTTTTATATCCTCAGGGACTAGCACCATCTCCGGAATAGAGGAATTACTCAGCAAATGTCTTAGAATAAATTAGTAATCTAGCTTTTTATAGCAACGATCCTTTCTCTGCTCTGGATCTAATGAAAGTAGTGATTAAGTAAGCACTCTAAACAATAAGTTAGTTAACTCATAAATACTCCTCAACAAGAAGCAATCCAAGCAAACTTGAAATAAACCCTTTTCTTTCAGTCCTGGGTGACAGCTTTAGCTGCCTTACCTCCGATTTTCAGATCAAGCTTGGTTTTCGTTAAGACTTTCTAATTCTAAACAATGGTTGGATGAAATGGCCCTCTGGTAACTTACATTTGCAACAGCGAAGACAAACCCTCCTCTCTCCTTGAATGGTAGTCAGGGTTACCTTAAATCGGCAGTATAGACTTGGTCTCCTTATTTTTGCCCGACCACATGACTTCAAACCCTCTGCTGTCTAGCTCTCATTCCCCTTCCGTTACCAGGGAAAAAAAGAAAGAAGGAAAGAAAACAGAAACAAAAAACAACCACTACCAATGCCACCACAACACTTCATTTCAGGAGTAACAGCATCAAATCAACAGGATGAGACATTTAGAGCGTCCTCCACCTACAACAGCAGAGTATATATTCTGTCCAAGACTACCTGGAATGTATATGAAGACGGACAATATTCTGGGGGCTCGAGCCCCAGAGGATTGCAGTAAAGCAATCCTCAAAACAACTGTAAAAACTAGAATCACATAGAATGTAGCCTCCAAACAAAACGGAATGAAGTACGAATCACTAACAGAAAGATGCCAGGAACATCTCCAACCATTTGTAAAGTAAACAATATGCAGGTAAATAATCCACAGGTCAAGGAGGAAGTCAAAGGGAAATTTTAAAAAATACATTTAACTGAATGAAAATGAAAATGAAACATATCATTGTAGGACACACCTAAAGCAGTGCTCTGAGGGAAATCTGTAGCATGAAATGAACACATTAAAAAAAGAAGAAACTTCTAAAGTCAGTAATGTAAACTCCCATCTCAAGTTAAGCCCGATAAAAGCAGAAGAAAGAAAATAACAAAGGTAAGACAGGTAAAAAGAAATTGAAAACAGAAAAACGGAGAAAATCAATTAGACCAAGAGCTGGTTCTTTTTAGAATATCACTAAAATTTACAAATCTCTAACAAGACTGACAAAACAAAAAAAAGATGGTGACACAATATACCAACATTAGTAATGAAATAAGATATGATTATAGACCCACCCCCAGACATCAAAAGGACAATAATGGAATATTATAAACAACTCTGTACCCATAAATTTGGCAATTTAGACAAAATGGACCATTTGTTCAAAAAATACAAACCAAAATTCACACAATATGAAATAAGTAACTTCAATAGCCCTTACCCATTAAGGAAACTGAATTTGCAATTTCAAAATTACCAAAAAAGAAATCTCCAGGCTCAGACAGTCTCACTGACTCTACCAAATGTTTAAGAAAGAATTAACCCCAATTCTACACAATTTCTTCCAGGAAATCAAGAGGAGGAAATACTGTTTCATGAAGTTATTATTAACCTGAAACCAACACCAGATAAAGATAGTACCCCTCCCCACAAAAAAAAAACACAACTACAGACCAATATCCCTCATGAATACGGACACAAGAATGATTAACAAAATGGAACTCAGCAATATGTAAAAATAATTATGCACATGAACAAGCGGGGCTTATATGCATTTGGGTTTATTCCAGGAATCCAGGAGTTTTTCAATATTTGCAAATTAAGCAACATACTTCATCATATCAGCGAGCTAAAAAAAAAAAAAAAATCACATGATTACATCAACTGACACAGAAAAAGCATATGGTAAAATTCAACACCCATTATCATTTAAAAAATCCCAAAACACAGGAATAGAGGGAAACTTCTTCAAGTTGATAAAGAGCATCAAACAGAAACCTACAGCTAACGGTGAAAGACAGAATGCTTTTCTCCTGGGATCAGAAACAAGAGGCTAGGGCTCTGACCACTCTTGTTCAACACAGGGCGAGAAGTTCTACCCGGCGCAGTAAGGCAAGAAAAGGAAATAAATGGCATGTACGTAGACTGGAAAAGCAGATATTAAACCATCTGTGTTTGCAACTGACACAACGGTCTTCATAGACATATTCCCAACAGTTCCTTGGGATCCCAAGGAATCTACCAAAAAATTCCTAGAACTAATGGATGAGCTCTGTAAGGTTGCAGGATACCATACACCAGAGGTTGCAGGATAAATATACCAACACACCAAACCTATATACTAGCAATGAACACATGGACATCGAAAGAAAAAATACAATACCATTATGGACCTTGAAGGTATTAGGCTAGGTGAAATAAGTCAGAGAAAGGCAAACACCGTATGATTTCCCTCACATGTGAAGTCTAACAACAACAAAATGAACAAACAAAACACACACATAGGAACGCAGAACAGTTTGTTGCTTACCACAAGGAAAGGGGGTTGGGGGGGGTGCGCAAAATGGGTGAAGGAGGTCAAATGTATGGGGATGGATGGTACTAGACTTTTAGCAGCGATCACTTGGTAGTGCATACAGATGTCCAACTATAATGTCGTACACTTGAAACTTACGGAATATTATACGCTAATTTTATCTCAATAAAAAACACAATACTATTTACAATCACTCAAAAAACGAAGTACTTGGGGCGCCTGGGTGGCGCAGTCGGTTAAGCGTCCGACTTCAGCCGGGTCACGATCTCGCGGTCCGTGAGTTCGAGCCCCACGTCGGGCTCTGGGCTGACGGCTTGGAGCCTGGAGCCTGCTTCTGATTCTGTGTCTCCCTCTCTCTCTGCCCCTCCCCCGTTCATGCTCTGTCTCTCTCTGTCCCAAAAATAAATTAAAAAAAAAAGTTGAAAAAAAAAAAAAAGCAAAGTACTTAGGTATAAATCTAAATCATGAATAGGAATTACACGCTGAAGACTACATATGATGATGAAATTAATGGAAAGACACACTGTGATTACTGATTGAAAGACTCAACACTAAAGATGCTGATTCTCCCAAAATTGCAGCAAGATTTTTTGTAGATATGAGATTATTCTAAAATTTATACAGAAAGGAAAAGGAGCTAGGATAGCTAAGACAATTCTGAAAAAGAATACAGCGAGAGGAATCAGACCATCCAATTTCAAAACTCAGAGCTATATGAATCAAGACTGATACCAACTGAGGTATAGACAATAGCTCAGTGGGACGGAAAAGAGAACTCAGAGAAGGACCTACACAAATATGCCCAGTGATTTTTGATAAAGGTGCAAAGCAACTGAATGGAAGAGAGGGAGTCTTTTCAACAAAAAAGTGCTGGACCAATTAGACATCCACAGACAGGGGGAAAGAAACAGAAAAGGAACAAACAAAAAAAACACCAAAATCATGACATAAATCTCATACCCTACATAAAAACTCAAAAGCAGCACAAACTTAAATTTAAAATGTAAAACCATAAAACTAAAAAAAAAAAAAGAAGAAGAAGACGAAGAAGAAGAAGAAGAAAATCTTTAGGCTCTAGGGCCAGGCAAAGAGTTGTTATTCTTAGGCTTGACAGGAAAAGCATGACCCGTAAAAGGGAAAACAAATCAAGAAATTAGACCTCATCAAAATAAAAACTTTTGCTCTGCAAAGGACCTGGTCAAAAGCTAAAAGGGCAAACAAGTCAGAGAACATTTGCAAGCCACGTGTCTAAAGAAGGACTGATATCTTCAGAGAATTATGCTGAGTGAGAAAAGCAAACCCAAACATACTATGTCCCAATTTTATAATATTTTTTAAATGACAGAATTATATGGGGGATAAATTAGTGGTTGCTGGGGGTAATGGAAGGAGTGGGGACATGAGGGAAGTGGGTGTGGCCATAGAAGGACTTGAGGGATCCTTGTGGCGTCGGGAATGTCTCTAGCTTGACTGTACCAATGTCAATATCCTAGTTGTGATGTTGTACAAGGATATGTAAATATCACTGCACTACACCATGCATGTGAATCTACAATTATCTCAGGATGGAAAGTGCAATTTAAAAAGTTAATAAACAAGAATTTAAAACTTCACGAACACAATTACACGTTGCCTTAGCTCTCAAATCCCCACTCTTCTTCAGCAAACTCCTGCCTCTTCTGTGTCGATGTTCACTTTGAGGAACCTTACTCCAGCTAATGACAATCATCTATGCGCCTCTGTCTTCCACACAACAAATCACCAGGATTTCGGTCTGCCTTTTTCTTGAATATTCCCAAGTGGATGTTCAGCAGGCGAGTCTAGGACCAATACCACAGGTGTGTGCGAATTCCGGGACAGACGACCCGGTCATGCACCGGCAAGCAGGTGTGGTGGCCACTTGCCTGTTAGGCCATCGGTAATCACCAGCCTTCTCTACATCACTTCCTTTGAAACCATTCACCTAACCCTTGTAACATTTCCACTCTTACCTGCATCACGCTGTGGAAGAAGTAAGAGGCACCGAGGTCACAGGAGCACACATCAGACACCTCAGTGAGAGGGCCTTCCCGGCACCAATCCTTCTTGCTCTGTCCTCCGCATGGACGCGGCAGATGCCGTCAGATGGCCCTGAGGGTCCTGACATGGGGGTCGGTAACTACTTCACCATCTTCCTTCCACCTCTCGCCAAACGGCAGCACTGAATGCACGAGGCGGCCAACAGGCAAGGTTTCCCAAGCGCCTTTGCACTCAGGTAGCACAAGAGTCTCCTTTTTGGGAATCTGGAACCGTCCAGATCTCCTAGTGAGCAGTTAGTGAGTGGGTGGTCCCAACACAAATCTGAATTTCTCGCTCCTCTGAGGAGATAGCTACAGGATTCTCCCGATGAGGAAACAGCTTCCCAACTAAAAATCCATGCGAAGTGTGTTCCACAACTAATTCTTTCTGAATCCTGCAGGGATGAGGTTAGACAAGGAAGAGAAAGATTCATAGCCAGGCACGTGTAATAACTGGTCACTGCATGATCCAGCTCTGTTTTCTTTTTTTAAAGTTTATTTATTTTGAGAGAGAGAGAATGTGCATGCATCCCCCCCCCTCCACGCGGAGGAGGGGCAGAGGGAGGGAGAGAGAGAATCCCAAGCAGGCGCTACGCTTTGTGGGGACCCTGACGACATGAGGGGACATCTACAGTCCCACGCTTACCTGACTGAGCCCCCCAGGCACCCCGGTCCAGGTCTCTTTAAACAATCACATGAAAAAACACCCTTCTGTTTGGAGAAAACAGTAATAAAGACACATGCTTTCAAGAGTCTTGTGGGTTTTTTAAATCTTCACTCACTACCGACTAAAGGGCTCACCGGGTCTTTCCAGGTGACCTGGAAGTACACACACTGGGACCTGGCTGTCCCAGTTCAGTCTGACAAGGGGCCGGGAACGGTCCTGCTGAACCAGGTCCCCTTTCACAAGGATCTTTATCCCGGACTGATCTGCACAGATACCCTCTATCTTCGTCTCAGAGGAAAAGTGTTCCAAGTGACACAAAGTGTTCTTAAAACTCCGCAGCCCGCACTGTGTAGAGGGTAAGACCTGGCCTCTACAGAGACAACCTTCCAGGAAAGCCTAGAAAACAGTACCGTCCTACTGACAGTAGGCCACTTCTGTCTTCCCCTACAGATTCTTCATCCCAGCAGGAAAGAAAAACTAAGAGATTGCTGGTATCTGCCCATAAAAACGAAAAAAGGGTATTAAACTCCTATAGCACGGAAACCACAATCATCTCCTTGAACAATTCCAATTCAGTGGTCCAGCATGCACCGAAATTTAATAAACCGCCCTGCCTTAGGATAATTGTCACATGGGGTTTGATTTAATTAATCTCAGCAGGCTTGAAGACAGCCCCCAGGAAGTCAATGGGATAAACCCCCTTCAGACGTGCTAGAATGAAAATGTGAGTTAGCTAAGCTACCAAGTCAATATTTTAGGTAGTGGTGGGGATTTCAGTTACATGCTTTGACCTACCCACCTGACTGTAAGCGCTGACCTTATAAAGCTAGATCGTTCTTGCTTCTGGGTACCCCTTGACGGCTTCTGGGTCAGCACCCATTCAGGGTGAGCACCATGGATGAGGGGTCAGATTAGAAATAAAGATTAGGAGAGGTGCCTGGGCAGCTCAGTCCGTTGAGCATCCAAGTCTTGATCTGGGCTCAGGTCATGACCTCACAGTTCGCGGGTTTGAGCCCCACGTTGGGCTCTGTGCTAAGCCTGCTTGGGATTCTCTCTCCGCCTCTCTCTCAAAATATATAAACTTAAAAATAAATAAAGATTAGGAAGGGCAGAAAGAGTTCTTGCTTCCTCCTATGAGATTCTGCTATGTTAGAAGGAAGGCAGACAGCATTCTCTGAGCCCTGGGTATTTTTCCTCCTTTCGAGTGGAGTTAAGAGAAGCATGGATGATGTTCCTCGCGGAAACCCAGAGAGCGGAAGCAAGCACGCATACCCTCTCACTCCTCCTGAGCCCCACTGCCCTGGAAGAAGATTCTAGCTCAGAAAGGAAAGCCTGGAGGAAGGTGACCTTCATCATTCTCCTCCCATCCAAGAGTGAGGTCTACTGAGAAAAGGAGAGACTGGCAGGGGGAGGGAGGGGTGAGCCCCGCCCATGCTACAATTAACACTTGACAGACGCTGTGAGCCTGTACTTGGCCCCAGTGCCTCACCCTGGCCTCCGCTGCCACCTGCATTTATGAATGAATGGTCCCTATGTCTCAAGGAGCAGGACACCGTCATTATCCGTGAGCCACGCAGAAGCACAAGACGCTCTGCCCGGCGCACGGCATTTCCAAAGCCGGGTCTGGAGCCGGTGTCGGCCTCCACCCGGCTCAACGTTGGACAGGGCTGTTTATACCCACGCCGGGGGGTAAGGACAGCAGGTGACAGTATGAAGCTAACCCAGTCAGCCTGATTCCCCAAGCTGCAAGTTTATAAATCACTCCTCACCTACACCTTGCCATGACTTGTGACTTGTCATGAAAAAAAACTAAATGAAGCTGCCACTCTTCCTTGTTCAGAATGCCACTGTTTCATTTGCTTAGTGAGGCCGGGCGTCGAAGACTGGAACTTGACGTAATTAGAAGCTCGCTCCGGGTCACACTGGTACGAGAGAGCACAGCACTGCGGTTCCATCACACACAGCGCTCTACGCGCACACAAACACACACGTACATAACGCACTTGCACATCACACATGGCGATCAGGGACCGATGGAGCGGGCACATACAGTCAAGCAGCCGATCCTTTTCTAGGAAGCAGAGGACACGGCAGTTCTGGAAAAGCGGCCTAGGGACACACAGAGAGAGACGCTCTGATGCCAGAGCTGAACTGGATTTGGTGAAATGAGTAGGCTTTGGTAAGATGAGCCAAGCAATCACTGGGGAGTTTAGGTTTGTGTTAGAAAAGTCAAAGGTAGCAAAAGCAGAGAAAACAGGTCTCTCAGATTTTAAGAACATACCATGTTGAAGAACATTCTGCGTACCCTTCCTGGTGTTTCTTGGATCGTTAGCCTCAAACGTCTGAAACCTAAATGTACTTCTCACCGTCCTCATTTTAAACTATATAATTCTGTTGAATATAACTAAAGCCGCAGATATTAATATATCCCCGCCTTCTTTGCTGTTTTCGATGAGGGTTCGGGGGATGTTATTTCAGAAGGATCCATGGAACATTTAAGCAAGGGCAAGTCTTTTGAAGGCCTGTATTTCTAAAGCCTATTCAGTCCGTGGGTAACTGGAGTGATAATGGGAAGACCACACAATGGAGCCTAGTCTTTACCATAATACTGAGCTGCTTGTGTGCTCGCTATACAAAAGTTTCCCCAGTGGTAGATTTTCACTCGGTAATCGGGCAGCAGAACAAATATAGCGAATCAATTATTTCCATTTGAAACACACACTTAAATGTCCCGGGGCCGACCTAACAGTAAACACCAATTACTTGCATATCCTGCTCAGAAAACAAAACCAAACACATAATCTAACTTTTCCACAGAAAGAGAACAAATATCTACACTCGAGATTAGGAATTCACCTACTTCTCCTTTCCTTATTTAGTTTGGCCATCCTCCTAGGACTGACTCTGGACTAAAAGATACTACAAACCCACAGAGTTCAAGCCGCATCGCAGATTTCATTCGGAGGGTACTACCTGTGGACCACTCACTCAAGCCTCCTGGTCCCTGGCAAACTACATTTAAAAAAAAATTTTTTTTAATGTTTATTTTATTTTTGAGAGAGACAGAGACAGAATATGAGTGGGTTAGGGGCAGAGAGAGAGAGAGAGAGAGAGAGAGACAGAATCCGAAGCAGGCTCCAGGCTCTGAACTGTCAGCACAGAGCCTGATGGAGGGCTCGAACTTATGAACTGCAAGATGATGACCTGAGCCGAAGTCAGACGCTTAACTAACTGACTGAGCCACCCAGGCACCCTGCGGGTGAACTACATTTTAATAACTTGTCAGGATATATTAGAATAATTGTTGCATGGGGTTTGGTTTAATTAATCTCAGCAGGGTTCAAGGAAGGCCCATGAAGTCAACATGAAAAATGTCCTTCAGATGTTCTATTATTGAAAGTTGAGGAACTATGTCACCAAAAAAGACAGTGACAGGGAAGGCTGCAGATATAAATCAAAACCCAAATACTTTACACGTGCTGATAGAGATGTTTGTCCCACCACGGTAGGAAAAGAAGGGATAGACAGACTTGCTAGGTTGGGGGGTGTGGTGCAAAGCAGATGTTCATCAATAGCTGTAGAATTACTAAAACAACCAACGAAGGTTGAATGAACATGCATGACGAGACAGGGAATGCGAAAGACTCTACATCCTTTCAAGCGATGGTCAGAAATACATAATTTATAACATGATGGCATTTAGATCCTACAAAACAGATCGGCTACCAAAAAGAGACCAAGTCTGAAGATTTATTCCAGGTCTGAAAACTGGCATTTAGGTACAAATGATATATTAGAGTGGATACAGAATAAACTGGATTCAGATCCCAACCCAGCGGCTTGCCACCTGCATTAACCTCGGGAAGGCATTACCCTGTGTGTTTCAGCTGCCATATCTGAAACACGTAGACAGTAATGGTACCCAACTCTCAAGTCATTCCCGTCCATGTTGCAAAGCATTGCTACTTCATGACCGTAGAGTCTGGATCGATTCCAAAAACTCACGTTTTTCCAGACAGAGATGGGAAAACAGTGCCAGGTGCTGGGAAGCCTGGGGTGGGGAGGGCATGCTGTGTTTACAGCGCGACCCTTATATCCTTACAAAGAGGGGGCTTAGAGAATCAGATGTGGAGATCCACAGCATTGGGCTATGGCGCCTCTCAACTCTGAGAACAAAAGACAGGACGGCCAGAAGCTCTCCCAACCAATATGCACTCAACAATCAACGAGTGTTCGTCATCAAACAGCTGAAACGACTGCCTTTCTCCTCCTGCCATAAAACCATCAGTGCCCGTGTCAGCAGATGTATACCAAGCACTTACCACACGCCAGGCCCTCTGCTAAGCAAGAACGGACTCATTTTACCCTCACAACAGCCAGTCACAGTGGTTCCCACACTCCGCTGTGCATGGGCAGCTTCTAAGAATTCCCATACCTAGACCACACCCAAAACCAATCACGATATTTGGGAGTGGGAGTAGGCATCAGCTTTTTTCAAAGACCCCTGGGTAATTCCAACGTGCAGCAAAGTTTGAAATGCCCACCAAAGGGCTGGCCTACATATTGCCTACATTTTTCAGATAAGGCAACTGAGGCACAGACAGGTGTTACAGAAATAATACGAATTACTGGCATGCAATGCAATGACGCAGGGGGGGCCGAAGAAATTGTGAGGATGTACATACGCTGGGTGAAGAAATGCAGGACATGAGGGTGGCTGTCGACCTGACAAAAATCCTACGCAATCCAACCAGGCAGACACAGAGCTACCTTTTGTTGAAACAGTTATCACGGAACCATGAAGGCTAACTGTTTAGGACCGTCTAGAAAGCACGTGTTCTAGAATAATCGTTCTCAAACTCTGGCCTTCTGAAACTCTCAGCACGTCTGACTGAGAGCCCTAGAATTTGCTCTTCTAAAAGATCCCCGAGTGAGGGAGAACCCCTGTTTTAGACACCACCGTAACAGGCATAAATGAGACGCTGGGAGCCACAACTAAGCAGAAGTGTTTGAGAGTTCCTAGGGGCACCGAGCCGCAGTCTGTTTCCCTGCCTCTTCTTATTCAATCTGGCCGAGTCTGTCTTTATGCCTCCCTCTGCCAGCTCCTTCCCTAAGCTGTTCACCCCATTCAGCCCAGGCTGTAGTTAACTCTTAAAACAGAGGCTTCCTCCAGGAAGCCTTCCTGGATCCTAGACCTCTCATGTGCTCCCCGAAAACCCTGCCCCTAAACTGATCGCTACACCTGCTATACGTTTCAAGACTTTCCTTTCACACATCTACCCTCTCCCGCTGGACAGGAAGGTGAGCCTCCTCAAGGACAGGAGCTGTTTCCGAGGACTCTTTCCACCTGCGGCATCCAGCACGAGGCCCGGCACATAAAAGGTGCCAAGTGTGCGCCTGCGGGCCCGCCATCCCGCCGGGAAGGCTGGAAACGGAGCAAAGCTGTGAAGTAGAAGCTGGTTTTCTCATAGCTACAGACAGTCCCAATGTATACACTGGATGTGTTTCAAAGTCCACGTGTAAGTTGTCTTTAGGACTCAGGGCTCATTCACTTCTGCAGCATATGCGGTGGTTAAGCACTAGAGCCTGACCTCAGAAATCTGTTTAACGTGACCGAACTGTTAAGTTTAACACTCAAGTACAAGACTGCTCACTGTTTAGATTATATAGAATGATAATCTCTATGAAAGACTGTGATCAAAGTTCCGGTACCAGGAGCACGTCTCATTCCTGGCCTCCTGCCCCTCTGTTTTAAGACAATAAAATCTTGGACTCCCTCCCCTTGCACCTGTCCTATGGGATAAGGAAAGTTCCCAGTTTCCCACTTGCCTCCCTCCTCCAACAGTTTCCAGTCTGATCATTTCAGCCCTATATTCTCCTCTTCTCCAAAGACAGCTTGCCAACCTTAGAAGCAAACTCCGTCACGATGGGATGATAACGGGGGCTGGGGGGAAAGGCTGGCTGTCCCCTTCTTGCAGATAAGCCATGCAGAGTCCTCTCGGGACTCCCCAGTCTGGCTGATTCCAGACAGCGAGGACAGGAGGCAGGGGAACGTTCCAGTCCAGAGCTGGCAGGCGAGCGTGGAAGATATTTTCAGTCAGGCACATGGTCCCTGAAATTACAAGGCTGAGTTCTCATTTCTTCCACAAAAGCAGAGTGGTCCTACTGCAGGGAAACGGTGGAGGCTGTATCTGACCAAGAAATCAGGTCCTTTGAGGTCCTGATTAGATGAGGTAACAGTCCTACGTCTGGGCCATTTGAACATGAAGACCACAGGATGGGGCATCGCCTGTGTCCACAACTGTGGACGTCCGACCACGGCAAACTGCCACCGCCCTGTATTAGAAACATATACGATTGTCTTTTCATTCCGGACACTGCCACAGCTCCCCGGTGCCCTCTCAGGCGGTGAGAAAGCACCGCGTGCTTCACCCGACGTGAAGCAGAGAAGTTCCGGAAGGCCCTGGAACTTCTGTGAGCCCCGGCCCCCCACCCTCGTGCCGCACCTGCACTCAGCAAGCAGGAACCATCACTTTGTAGAAGCCTCTGAGAAACAGTGCTGCCTGAGGGAGTCACAAGCCACAGGCAGACAGACAAAGGGAAGCGGACGCCCAGATTTCCTGGGCCAGGCAGCCCTGTGCTCCGGTCTCACTCTGGTTACTTACTATGGGGCTCTGGCCATGACAACGTCCCTGACCTCCATCCTCTCACCTGTGAAAGGGGACCAGGAAAACCTCACTTGCTGTTCAGCTGTGACGATCCTCACCTGAACCACAGAACACAGACAACAATTTGAGTGACCATTCCCTGGATTCTCCCAAGGAGGGACCTAACCACCCTTCTCATTCTAGAAGCCTCAGAGGGAAGTTAATTACATACAGCGTATACCTTAGGGCATTAGGGTTTAATTCTGTCAAGAGGGACGGATACAGAATGAGCTGAGTTGAGCATTATGGGTAAAGAATACCCTCCAGGTTTCCTGAGGGTTCCTGGGGGAAGGGATTAAAGGGACAGGAAGGACCCGGAATCAGGAGGGCATGGGTGTAAGTCCCGGTCCAAGAGAAGGGGGGGTGGGCTTGTCAGAGGCAATACAAAAACAGAAACTAACCCGACAGGCTCTCCCCCTTCGCTTCTGTTTCATTTGAGATGCAGGATGGAGGAAATCATGTGAGCACTTTGTGCCTAATGCATTTCTCTCTGCAAATGGAAAATACAATTAAACATTACAGTTACTGATCTTTAAACTGCCGTGTATAATATGACTCGCCTCTAGGAAGCAGTGTACGTTTGGCGTTCGCTCTTGGTGTTTTGAAAATAACAAAATTACTTCTTTCTAAGACATGTGAATTGATAACTTCCGTTGATTTTATGACCCCACGTATGCCATCACGTATCTCAAAAGCAAACATTTTTAAGGGTTTAGCTTTCAGACAAAACACACACACACACACACACAGAGAGAGAGAGAGAGAGAGAGAGAGAGAGAGAGAGAGAGAGAACCCCTGACAATTTCCATTCTAAATGAATCTTTCCAAAGCCTCTTAGCTCAGGAAAGGAAGAGGAAAGACGGTTCATTGTTTTCAGCAGCAAGCAGAGAGGTCAACCCACCAAGCCACAGGGCCAGGCATGGAGAGCCTTGGACCCGAAGTCAACTGATCTGGGATCTAAAGCCAGTTCTACCGTCTTGCTGCTTTCCCTTGGACGCGTCACTTTCTCTCTGGGTCCCAGTTTCCTCACCTGTGGAATGTCAGATCCCTTCCTGCCATCAGAGGATAAAACTTTACCTACAACTCTGCTTCAGTATCACCAAAAAAATATTTGCCTCCAACTTTCAGGAAGGTGAAGACCAACAAGACAGTATTTGAACAAGGCTTTAAGGTTATATAATGAACTAGAAATAAACAAGACTCCTAAAATCACTGGGTTATCAGGGACTCTAGAGGCCTGGCCAGCTAGCTGAAAGTGGAATTGAACTCTCAATGCACAGGAGACAGTTGGCAATGGTCTTTTCTTTCTCCTCGAGTTCCTGTAGCTAAGGGGGCCAGGGTGTTCTCTTAAGGAAGCAGGCTGAAAGTGAGCTTGAAATGACAGTCAGCCTGGTCAGTGTCCCCAGTCTTGCTGAAGGGCATTAGGCATCAGGTTTTCCCCATATACTGTTCTACAGGTAGAGATAGTTTGCCCTCAACTGTTATCAATTGCAGACTAAATAAAGCATGCAAATGATGACCTGGTTTCCAAAGCCAAATTCCAGCCCATGTCTGAGTTCAAAAGTTCCTACCACACGGAAGCTCAGCGCCTGGTGAGGAGGGGTCCACTACTACGTAGCCATGAGAAACTGGGCCTGTTACTTCTCTCAGCCTCTCTGGTCTCATCTGTAAAATGGGGACAGTAATAATATCTATATTCCAAGGAGGAGAGGAGGATTTGTGAGTTATTATTGCATGTAAATCCCTCAAAAGGGTGCCTGGCCCATGTTAAGTGTTTTGGTAAGTGCTACCTAACATTCGTATTGATATCAATGGTAACATAATTCTAGAACTATGTATACGATACTAGAGCAGACAGGAAGATCCTGAAATCCAGAGCACTCCTGGGGAGATACAGCTGTCCCCTACCTCCACCTCCTGACCCCTTCAGGGGTCTGAAATAAAGTCTGCAAGGTAACGGACGACTGATTGGAAAAGAGGAAAAGGAACCGACGGATGGTGATGGCATAGAAGAATCACAACCAAAGACAGTGAACCGAGGGGTGCTGTGAGGGCAACAGCAGGCTGTGCTGGCAAAAAGCACCTGTCAAGGAGAAAGAAGTAGTTTGTGAAAAGCAAGAAAGCACCATGTGGGAGAAACTCACCATACAGAATCAGGATGCCCACGCCTGCGTAGCACAAATGAAAAAGTGGATAATCAAACTGGGTGGACAGATGATGGCAAATGTGGGGGCCGAAGGAGGTAGATGAAAATTACAATATGTATAAGAAACAGTCACATAAAACTCTAAAGGATGTGGGGGCAGAGAACAAGGTTCAGCAGCGGGAGGAGTGCATGATTAACAGACACCAGGAGAACAATGGAGTGAGGAGGTTTGCAAATTGGGGGACGTGAAGGAAAAAGGTGCATTTGTTAAGAAAGGTGGAAATACAAAACGGGAGTGAGATTTCTGTGCCTGTTGGCAAAGGACAGCAAAGAACTGGGACTCTTGGAGGGGGGTTATGGGGAAGAAAACAGGCAACACAGAAAACGAGGTGGGGTGCAGAGAAAACGGGGGGGGGGGAGGGGTTGATTTTGATTTTGGATAGCCCTGGTCATAAATGCTAAGTAAATTCAAATTACTGTTCTAACATTATCATCCAACGCTGGGAAGCAACTAACCCGGAGAGTTCTTGTTTGCTTTGGTCTGGTTTGCTTTGCTTTGTCGCACTTGGAGGGAGGGGAGATTTGCTCAGGCTCTGTAACTTTGCACAGTCAGATGGGTGGCCCGCCAGCACAGGTCACCTGAGTTCCCCCTGACGCGGGCAGCAGTGGCGGCTCCTACCTTCCCCCCGGGGCTGGTATGCAAATTCCCTCACCACGTCAACCACGAACGGAACCAAACCGACGCCAGCAACTCCCTCCGATCCACAGACGACAGACGCCGGGTCCCACCGCTCTTTCCCCTGAAATGAGCCCCAGCTGGGACCCAGGGAGAAACTCGCTTCCAAAACCAAGTTCTCCGACCGCATCCCTTCCAGGGCCGCCGGCCGCAGCAGCCCCGGGCGGGCGCTCGCCGCACCGGTCACTCTGCCGGAGGGAGCCGAACAGGGGAGGGAACACCGGCCGCACCAGGCTCCCCGAACCTTTGTCCGCGCGCCCCGCGCAACCTCGCAGGCCAGGCCCAGCGAGTCGGGAGGGCGAGGTAAAGTTTCAGGGTAATCCCCGAAAGGGTCGTGCAGGAGCCGGCCTCTTCCACGAGCACCGCCGGCACGCGCTTCCCCCGGGCCACGCCGCTGGCGAGCCCGGGGAGCGCCGAGCAACCGCCGCGGGGCACCAACAGGTGGGCAGCGCGGGCGGCCCGACGAGCGGCCAGGAGGACTGAGCGGGGCGTCCCCGGACTACGAAAGCCATCGCCTGGGGCTAATTCCTCTCCCGGGGCTCCCAGCTAACAGCCCTGGACGCCGGCCCCGCGCCCACCCCGCAGAGCCGCACGCCCGGGTGCAGCCTCACCTCGCGTGGGCCCCGCTCGGCGGAGCCTCCAAAGCCAGCGGATCCAACACGTCCCTGCGAACACGGGGCCGGTCCCGGTCCCGCCGAGCTCCGAGCACGCCGGGCTCCCCGGGAGCCTCTGCACCCGTGCGCTGACTCCGGGCTGGCGGCGGGCGGGGCTGCCCCGGGAGAAAGCGCGCTGCTGAATCCCGCCGGCGCCGCAGCCTCCAGGCTCCCCGGGCCACGCCCCCAGCCCGCCCGGCCACGCCCCCAGCCCAGCTCTCCCTTGATGCCCGCGGACGGGCCATCCCTCCAACTCAAGCCACGCCCCCGACCGGCCCTGACCACGCCCCCAGCGCGGGTCTCTGTCCACTCAGGCCACGGCCCCGACCAGGCTCTCCCTCCACCACCCTCTAAGGCCACGCCCCCCCCCCCGGGGCCCCCCCCCCCCCCCCCCGCTAAGGCTGCCGTTGCCTACAGCCCGGCTGTCCCCACCATCCTCCCGGCCATTCCCAACCCCCCAACAGCATCCCCCATCCCCCATCAGGATCATCCCCCACCCCTGCTTCGGCCCTCCTACACTTCTCCCCCACCCCAGCTTTTCTTCCTCTCAGCTACACCCCCAGCCCGGCTCCTTTCCTACCACCCCCAGCGACGCCCCCATATCACTACCCCAGCCCCCCCAGCCTCGCCCAGGGCGGGAGGAGCCGCCGCGTCGCCGGGGCAACCGCCCCCCCACTCCCGTCCACTCGCCCCACCTCTGCCTGGGCGTGGAGCAAAGGCACCGTGGCTGCGCGCATTTCCGAGCAAGGGAAACACTAGGTGAGGATTTTTAAACCTACCCTTTTCCCCAGGAACTACGACAAGTCTTATGTGTGCCGTTCAGTGAACCCACTCAAAGCACGATCACGGGCTAATCATTAATTCGCATGAAAACCACAGAGGCGAAGCAAACCCTCCTGTGCTAGGATGAGGACCCCAAATAGTCTGTGAATGTTTACATGCAACTGATGAAACTTATAAAGTAAACATACCCTTTCGAAAGCTGCCAGTTTTTAGGTGATTCATTTGAATGGTTACTATGCGCCAGCACTACTGTAAACATGGATTACTTCTGTCATCAAGGAACAATAACAACTACTTTTATTTTTTTTTATTTATTTTTTTTTAATTTTTTTTTCACCGTTTATTTATTTTTGGGACAGAGAGAGACAGAGCATGAACGGGCGAGGGGCAGAGAGAGAGGGAGACACAGAATCGGAAACAGGCTCCAGGCTCTGAGCCATCAGCCCAGAGCCCGACGCGGGGCTCGAACTCACGGACCGCGAGATCGTGACCTGGCTGAAGTCGGACGCTTAACCGACTGCGCCACCCAGGCGCCCCTAACAACTACTTTTAAACTAAGGAACATAAAATGGGGGCACCCGGGTGGCTCAGTCCGACTTCGGCTCAGGTCATGATCTCAGAGCTCCTGAGTTCCAGCCCCGCCTAGGGCTCTGTGCTGATGGCTCGGAGCCTGGAGCCTGCTTCGGATTCTGTGTCTCCCTCTCTCTCTGCCCCTAACCCGCTCACATTCTGTCTCTGTCTCTCTCAAGGATAAATAAACATTAATTAAAAAAAAAAAAACATAAAATGATGAAATTACCGAATGAAGAGTCAAAATTAACTTTATACTCTTTTAAATAGTGAAAAAAATTGTAATATCAAATGGTGGATACATGTCATATACATTTGTCAAAACCCACACCAAGAGTGAACTCAAATGTAAACTCGTTCCTCATAATGTATAAATATCGACTCATCAGTTGTAAGAGATGTACCACACTGATGTAAGATGTCAATGGTAGGAGAAGTTGGGGGGGAGTATATGAGAACTTTCCACTCAAACTGCTCTAAAAAAGTCTATTAATTAAAGCACACACACCAAAATATTAATGGCAATTAACTCTGAGTGGTGGAAATGTGGACAAATTTTAAATTTTTTGTTTGAAACTTTATTGAAATCCCCAAATTTTCAGCAATGAGCACATATTTTTAAGGCAGAAAAAAATATTACATAAACAAACTGTGGAAAATTTTAGAGACAGCATGAGAGGCTAATATCAAATATCCCACTTATTTCTCTTTTGCATAACTTTAAAAAATCTGCCTGAAGCCCTTACGAGTGTTAAAAATTACATCTATTTTAGTATTAAAAAAAAAAGAATCTCAAGGGTGAACTTTTTTTAATGATCTCTTTAGAATTAGCACAAACCTGGGGAGAACATTTTTATTTTTCTTTATAAAAAATCTGGGTCTCAAACAATCACTTCTGCCTGCTTGGAAATCACTATTAATATTTACACGCGACACTTTTTCTAGTGGAGAAAAACATTATACTCGAAACCACGTTCTTGGGGGAAATAGTCCCTGGCCCCCGGATACTTGGATCTCTGCAGAGTTCGAGGTATCTGCTGTCCTGATACCTGGGATCGTAGGCAAGCCTTTTGCCTGAGTTTCAGTTTCCTTCTCAGGGAAAAGGGAAGAAAGCTCACTCTCTGGATTGGTTGGAAAATACCCAACTTTAGCCCATAGAAGAATCCTGGTATCTTAGCACGTACAGGTGCTTGATATTTATGAGTTCCTGTCCTTTAAAACATACATTTTTTAGTGTTTTAATGAGAGTCTTGAGCTCCTGGATGTAAAAGATACTAACCTATTGGAGCAAGGCAGGATGTTTCAAGAGAAACCTCATCCATGTGACATGGAGTGGGGATTGGGCCCTTGACCATCACTAGCTAGAAGCATTAAGTGGATAAATCACCAAACTTCTCTGCATCTCATTTTTCTAACTGGTTAAATGAGAGATTTGGACCAGCGATCTCTCAGCTTCCTTCAGCTTCCATCACTGCACGGGGAATGTCAGTGTGGCTTCTGAGTAAAAAGGTTTAAATCTCCTCCAGTGACCTTTCTCTCGGCCTGCAGGACCAGCCATCACTCACCACCCTGCAAACAAAGCTGACATCTGCCTTCTACCCTCCCCACAAAAGACCGAGTCCCAAGGTTTCTTTGAATTGTTTTCCTCTCTGTGATCTCCTTGGACCAGACTAGCCGCTTAAATTCTAACAGTAGCCAATCCATAGCTTTGACCAAAGATTCATGGTAACGTCACTGGTGCGTTCTGCAGGATAATGTCCAGGGACAGAAAGTACCATTTTCCACCAAGTTTAAGGTGCACTTTTTTCCCCCACATAATTACGTCTCCAAGAGTATAATGTGTGTTTCTGTTAATATTTATTGAGCGCTCAATATGCTGTGTCGTTTACATTCAATATCTCCTTAAAGCCTCAAAGCAGCCCCCAAGGTGCTATTATCATTCTTGTTTTATAGATGGGAAAACAAAGTTCAGAGAAGGCGAATGCAGTGCTTATGGTAGGTCCCCCAGCCAGTAAAAAATGATGGGGCCAGGTTTGGTTTCATGCTGCTGCTTTTAAACTCTGTGAAGGCGGCTGTATTGAGGCTTCGTCCAGGGTTCTGAAGAAGAATTACTGTCTTCGGTCCCCTGACAGTCCCCGCTCCTCAGGGGGTTTTTCAGGAGAAGGGATAAGGGAGGAAAGTGTTCCAGACTGAATGTTTATCCCCTGTCCATCTCCCCCAGGCCTCCCCCTGTAGTCTCATATGTTGGAGCCCCCATTCCCAGTAAGATGGGTTGAGGAGGTAGGACCTTTGGCAGGAGAGAGGGTTTAGACGAAGTTATGAAGGAGGGGCCCCATGATGGGGTTAGTGCCTTAATAAGAAGAGAATTCTGGGTCTTACCTTCTCCTTCTGCCTCTCCCTTGGGAGGACACAGCAAGAAGGTGGCCAGCTGCAAGCCAGGAAGGGGGGGCTCAGCAGACACCAAATCTGGTGGCTTATCTTGGACCTCCCAGCCTCCAGAAATGTAAAACATAAATTCCTGTTGTTTAAGCCGCCCAGTGTGGTCTTTTGTCATGGCGGCCAAGCTGACTAATACAGAAAGGAAACTCCTTTCTCCTTGTTTTAGATACTTTTTCTTTAAGGTTCTTCCAAATAGTAACCCTCTGGCCTCGGGCCCCACCCTCTACTGCCCAAGAAGTGGGAGAAATCCATTGGTCCACCTAATTTATTAATAATTTATTAAAAGCACAGGATTCACTCTTTTCGAACCTCTCCACCCAGACTACTCCAGAGCCAGACTGTCACCTGGACAGGATACCTGATGGTTGTCATCTGACTTCAAGGCGGTGGGGGCGGGGGGGGGGGGGAACAGCACAAGGAAGAACATGCAGATAATATTAGTAAGAACTCTTCGCACAGACCCAAAGTCACAGTCTCTACCAGACTTTATCAGGAACATCACTGACATTTTTGTCCTCATCTGTCAGTCTCCTGCATCTTGTTTCCTAATTGGTTGTGAAGGCAGAAAGGGAAGGAAAGAGGGCTCGGCTGGCCCACAGTTGTCCCTGGGGTGGAAGATAAAGCCTGAAAGCGCATTGGCCTCTTCCTACCCCAGCGCTGCAGCTTTGAGAAAATTGTCTAACCTCTCTGTGACCTTCTCCTTCTCTGTGACACACTCTGGTAAAGATCAAGTGTGATAATATATGTAAAGTCCTAGCTTACTTTCTGGCACATGGTAAAATGCAAATAAGATGGTGGCTGTCATCATCGGTCAGAATGGATAAGAAAGATTTGCTGTCGTTAATTTTACAGTTTATCAGAGCAGACGTCTCTCTAATTTAAGGTTTCTGGGATGACAGAATAATCTTTGGTAGGGGCGCCTGGGGTGGCTTAGTTAAGCGTCTGACTTTGGCTCGGGCCATGATCTCGTGGTTCGTGAGTTCGAGCCCCACGTCGGGCTCTGTGCTGACAGCTCAGAGCCTGGAACCTGCTTTGGATTCTGTGTCTCCCTCTCTCTCTGCCCCTTCTCCACTCATGCTCTGTCTCTCTCTGTCTCTCTCTCAAAAATAAATAAACCTTAATAAAAAATTAAAGAAAAAAAGAATGATGTTTGGTATTTGTCACATTATTTGGGCACATAAGTACCTATTTGGGGGAGGGTAAGGAGTGCCCAACTGATTCGGACAGAGAAAGAAAGGCATTTCCCCTATTCTTTGCCCAGGGGCCGGCTCCAGCATCGGTCTAGGGTGCCCTCTCTGTGTGCTCAGCCAAAAGGATGCTGGAGGAAATCCGAAGGATCTGGAGAAAATACGATGGGCCAGGTGGCCATAAGGAAGAGAGGAGGGGCAGTAAAGAGGAGGGCAGTGAAACCATGTCCCCATCTTCCTTACTGGCCAACCAGAATCTGCACAAAGCCATGAGCGTGAGGGGTGAGTGGCTGTCTGCAACAGCCGACTCCCACGTGGTTCTGAAAGCTCTTCAAGACCCCTCTGCCCCTCTCCCAACCGTGAATCTGGATTTCCGGGGTGTATGTTGACTCGACTGAGGACAGTCTCAAGAGCAGTTCTCCACAAACGCAGCCTCTCTCTCCGCCTCAGTCAAGCAACTCCTGAAATCCCGTCTTATTACGTTGCCATGATTGAGCCCCTCCTCTGTCAATGTTTGCTTCATCGCTCTGCCCCTTCATTGTGTCACAGCGCGCCCTTGATCCTCCCGCGATGCGATCTCTACCTTGGCGATGGGACCCTGGCTGCGGAGGCAGGCAGCTGCCACTGCGCCCCCTTTCACCTTTCACTAGCTGGGTGGCCTTGGGTAAGCTCTCCTGAACCTCAGTTTCTTCATCCGTAATGTAGAAATAATAATGCGTGCCCCGTCGTGGTAGGGATCACATGAGACAGATCTGTGCGAAGACTTTAGAACCGCCAGACCTGCAGAGAGTATGTAACATGAACGGCTGCTAAGAGTACACACACAGGCAAACCCAGACCTGCCTGGTGACCTCCAGAGTCTTGCTCAAGGCTCACCTCAAGTTCACGTCTTTGAAGTCTTCCCTGACTTCCCTAGACACACTTCTGTTTTAGTGCTAACCAAAGACATTATGAGCGCCCTGAGGCAGTGTGTGTGTGTGTGTGTGTGTGTGTGTGTGTGTATTTATATATATAATTTTTTAATTAATAGTCTTTTTTAGAGCAGGTTTTGGTGTATACAAAAATTAAACAGAAAGTTCAGAGAGTCCCCACATACCTCCTTATTATTACCGGGAACGGTTTCTCTCCTTGTTAATAAACATGTGGTATCAGTGTGCTACATTTCTTACAATTGATGAGCCCATATTGACACATTGTTATTAACTGAAGTCCATCGTTAATGGCAGGGTTCATTCTTCCAATTCAACACTTCTGTGGGTTTTAATAAGGCAGAACCACAGTTTCACCTAGAATAGTTTCACAGCCCTAAACATCCCCTGTGTTCCACGTGTTCATTCCTCCCTTCTAACTGCTCTCTCCACCATCTCCACAGTTTCGCCTCTTCTAAAATGTCATATAGTTGGAGTCATACAGTATTTAGCCATGGCGAACATTAATTACCCTAAGACTTCAGACACAAATGTGTTTCAGCACTGATCAAAGACATTATGACCTCCTTAAGGGCAGACATTTTTTTTCTTTTACTTTATTTATTTCCTTTGGGATCTCCCACATTACTAGGTACATAGTAAGTACTCGGTCTTCAACAGTGTAATAATAATAATAATAATAATAATAATAATACACTTTAGATGTTAGTATATGCTTTATAGCATATTAGAAACATAAATAATGAAAATTTTTTTAAAAAACTAGTTTCTAAATTCAGGGTTCTGACAGTCTAGTCAGGCATCCAATTCTTTTTGGCTCATTTTTATAAGTCCTATTAAAACAATAATTCTTTTCAACTCCAAAATTCTAAGCAAACTCCTAATAACCACCATAGCCCACAACTATAATTTTGAGATGAATCATGTGACCAGTTTTGAATTTCAGCTCTGACCAAACACTTCCAGCTTAAAACCCAAGTTAATTCTTTTTTCTTCCCCCCACCAACTTCAAAAGTAAAGGAGAACAAATGAGAGAGAACAAGATGATTCACTGTTCACTTAGAAGTAGACTGTGAATAATGAGGAGCAGGTTAAGGAGACAGTTATAGTAAATGTTAACAGAGGGCTGCTTTCCAGACCAGAATATTAACTGAGGAATATTCACAGTAAGTCTCTAGATCTGGGTAGTGAAGGAAAATGAATAAATGGGTGTGCCAGGGAAAGGAACTATGATAAGAGAATCATACTCCTAGAGTTTAAGAAAACGGCAGTAAAGGCATCCATTGACCAAAGTCAATTAGACTCCAGGGTTCCGGCACCTGCTTGGACTTACTGTATTGCTGGAGACATACAAACTGCCCCCTGAACACTTTGCAGAATTAAACTGGAAATGTTTACAAGTAATAAAATGGAAATGTCTCACCATCACTGTGAGAGCTGCTGGTCTCTGCATCAGAGTAGACTTCGATCTCTACCTACATCTTTTCATTCAGTCTTCAGGGTGAGAGCACAGGTTTGGTAGAAGACAACTGAATTTGGACCCCACCCCTGCCACTCAGTAACCAAGTGACTTAGAGCAAGTTGCTTTATATCTCTTAGCCTTAAAGATTTAAAAATCAAGGTATAACTTAGATATGGTACAGTACATAAATCTTACATGTATAGCTGGGTGTGTGTGTGTGTGTGTGTGTGTGTTGGACAGACCCCAAGATGACCCACCATGATGCCTGCCTCTTGATGTTTCTGTCTTTATGTGAGTCACTCTACCGCTACAGACAGAATCTGCGATTTCCACCCAACCAATGGAATATATGGCACGAGTGATAGGATATTTTATTATATAAAGACCCCATTCTAACAGACACTCATTGTTGGCTTGGTGAAGCAAAGTGGCCCCGTTGGAGAGGCCCATGTGGCAAGGAACTGTGAGCAACCTCTAGGACCTGGGTGGGGGCAGGCATTCTCCAGCCGATCGCCATACAAAAGCTGGGGCTGTCCGTCATACTGTTGCACGGAAGTAAGTTCTGCCAACAACTTGAACGAGCTTGGGAGCAAGTTCTTCCCCACTCAAGCTTCTAGATCACAACACAGCCCAGCCACACCTTGATTGCAACTCAGAGCCAAGGCCCCATCTGAGCTGTGCCCAGACTTTTGATCCATGGAAACTGAGAGAAAATACCTATGTGTTGTTTTAACCCACTTAAGTTGGTGGTGATTTGTTTTCATATCACAGAAAACGATTGCAGTATCAGTGTAACCACAAGGCTGATCAAAAGACAGTATATCTCTAGCACCTCATGTGCCCTCCCCGTTAGCAATGCCCACTACCCCAAGGACAGAGATGATTCTAACCACCATCACCATAAGTTACTTCTGTTTGTTTTTGAATGTCATATAAGTGGGATCATGCAGTATGTATTCTTTTGTGTCTGATTTCTTTTCTTAACACTGTGCCTGTGAGCTTCATCCACGGTCCATGTAACAGTAGTTCATTCTTTTCTATTGCTGTGTAGTATCCCACTGTTTGAACATACGAAGTCCTGTTCGTGGTGAACAATTAGGTTGTTGCTGTTGTTGGTTAGTACGCTTCCAGGAACATTGTTGAATGTGCCTGTACTAGACAAAAAAAAATTATACCCAGGAGTGGAATTGCTAGGTCACAGAGTTTACATGTGTTTACCTTGTTTCATACTGCCAAATATTTTTAAAGGTTTACGCATTTATTTTCTTTAATGTTTTTATTTTATTTTTGAGAGAGAGAGACAGAGCACGAGTGGGGGAGGTGCAGAGAGAGAGAGGGAGACACAGAATGGGAAGCAGGCTCCAGGCTCCGAGCTGTCAGCACAGAGCCCGATACGGGGCTCGAACTCACAGACAGTGAGATCATGACCTGAGCTGAAGTCGGACACTCAACCGACTGGGCCACCCAGGCACCCCTACATATTTATTTATTTATTGAAAAAAATTTTTTGACATTTATTTATTTTTGAGAGAGACAGAGACAGAGACGCAGACAATCTGCAGCAGGCTCCAGGCTCTGAGCTGTCAGCACAGAGCCTGATGCGGGGCTCAAACCCACAAGCCGCAAGATCATGATCTGAGCTGAAGTTGGACCCCCAACCGACGGAGCCACCCAAGTGCCCCAGGTTTAATTACTTTTGAGAGAGCATAAACAGGGGAGGGACGGGGGGGGGGGAGAGAATATCCAAGATTGGCTCCATGCTGGCAGCAGTGAGCTCAATGTGGGGGTGGAACTCATGAACCGTGAGATCGTGACCTGAACTGAAGCGGGACGCTCAACTGACCGAACCACCCAGGTGCCCCCAAACATTTTTTCAAAGTGGTTGTATCAGTTTACATTCCCACGTGTGACAGAACAGACTTCTGGGTGCTCCGCCGCCCTCATTAATACTTGGTATCATGTTAGCCTCAGAAGAATAGGGATAACAAGAGGATCCACCACCTAGCGTTGTGAACATCAAGTGAGAACATATGCAAATGTCCTCATAAAACTGAACTTGCTTGATTAATAGCAGACATTTATTTCCTTATTGGCTTCCAGATCACACAGGTAGAAGTGGCTGGGCCGGGATTCAAACCCCAAGGGAGAAATTCCAAACGCCATCCTCTTTCCACCACACCTTCTTCCACTAGGCCACTTCCCAGACGTGTTTAGTGGGCATCAATCCCCACAAATAGTTCAAAATGATCTCTTTTTCTTAGACCCCATTCTCCTCCACAGATCCCCAGGAAGTATGTGTTCTTTCTACGTGACATAAAACACGAATAGAATTGCAGACCCACAATGTGGAGGGTGTCTGCGATTTCTTTTACAGAAAATGCCCACGCTCTTTATTGCCACTTTCTGTGGCGCATTCCCTCCACCAAAAACCTTCTGTTGAAAGTGGTCTTGGCTGCCTTTGTGGGTTTCTTCGTCTAAAGAGCTTACTTTACGGTTGGTCCTAAATTGTCAGCTTCTTCACTTTCCTGCCCCACACTAACAGACTACTTGCTCTATGATTTCCTCCTTGCCTACACGACAAGAACAAGTTGCATCCATAAATGAAGGCAATGAAATGGAATGTGAGGATTGTGCGGGTGGCAGCGAGGGAGAAGCTGGTGAGGCGGGCCATGCAGCCCAAAGACAGGACAGTAGGTGGACGGTGTGGCTCCCACATCAGAGGCTCCAGGACCACACAAGAGCCTGTCTGGAAATCCACATGGCTGGTCTAGCATCCAGGCTCATTTGCCAAAGGGCTGACGTGTTTGTAACGCACTGGAATGTTTCTTCTATTGTTGATTTCATGTTTGTGGAGGAAACACTGCAGATGGAATAAAATCAGATTGAGGACAATGTCTAGGGAGGATGCCCCAGTCTCAACTCAGAGAACATGATTAGACATGAGAACAGATGTAATACAGATTTTTCTTCTCACACACATATTCAGGATGGTCCTTTGATTTGCACATCGCCTTTATCACATTCAACTACACCGTGTGTGGAAATTCGGAAAAGTTAGCAATGAAAATATTACAATTTAAGATGTAAAAGTGAGAAGGAATGCAGAGAACCGACACTAGGCCCCGAACCCGGGGGAAGAGACAAAACTGTTTCAAGACCTGTAACTTTCTCCAGGACAGGGGCAGGGAGAGGCTCAGAGGCAGCGGAGTCCTAACCGCATCCTCCGCAGAGTCCCGCAGCGTCACCTGCGCCTTTGGATGGCAGGCTCTGCTCTGTTTCTGACAGGTTCACCAACCTTTCAAAACTAGGTCTTCCCCAAGAGCTGAATCATGACTCTCCAGCAACACACCCTTCTCTTCTCTCTGCTGCCCTCACGCCGGGCCACGTATAGCAACTGAGTTAGTCAAGCATTGCATATGTAATGCTTAGTACTATTAAAAACTATAAGGGTAGAAAAAACAGTGACGTCTGGTAATGTCCATTTAATACTTACTATGTGCCAGGTTCTGTTTTAAGCATTTTACATGTTTTTACTCCTTTCATTCTCGGCATAAACCCTATGGGGTGGGAACTGCTGATGTTCCCACTTTACAGATGAGGAAACCAAGGCCTCACCAGGAGGTTGGAAACTTACCCAGGAAGACACATAGCTGGAATGTGAAATCAGACAGTTGACCTCCAGACCCCACCCTCTTACAACAATGTGCCTCAGTAATGGACATTAACTTCTAGGAAATTAAACAGAACAAAACACCACAGAATCAGAGACTAAATATGAAAAATCCGTCAAAGGAAATTAGATGTTCAGCAGACTACCAGAACACAAAGGTTTGGTGCTCACTAAGGAAGCACCTACTAAAGAAACAATAAGTAGAGGGGCACCTGGGTGGCTCAGTCGGTTAAGTGTCGACTCTTGATTTCAGCCCAGGTCATAATCTCCTGGTTGTGGGATCGAGCCTGCCTCGGGCTCAGTGCTGGCAACACGGAGCCTGCTTGGGATTCTCTTTCTCCCTCTCTTTCTGCCCCCCCCCTGATAGTGCCCACGCACGCGGGCTCTCTCAAAAAAAAAAAAAAATAGTAATAAAATAAACAACTAGAAATGTACGTGGAATAAGTGAAGGCATATTAGGAATGGTAAGAAATAATAAACAGACACGTGATGTCATTTATTAAAATTATGGAATAATCCAGGATTCACTGTATATCCATGCACAATTTGAAACATTTTTTATGCAAAGGAAAAGATAAAACAAGCTTTGTTTATACATAACATGATCTCTTATTTAGAGAATCTGGTGTATTCTACAAAACTAAAGACTATTAGAACTAATCAGTAAGTTTAGGAAGGTTGAGTACCCTGGATCAATATACAATTAACAGTTTCATTGCCATACACTATCAACAAATCAGATTAAAATTAAAATTTAAAACATCTATATGATTTTTTTTTTTTTTAATTCCAGGGTAGTTAACACACAGTGTTATATTAGTTTCAGGGGTACAATACACGGATTCAACAATTCTATACATTACTCAGTGCTCATCATAAGTGTGCTCTTATCACGTATTTCCCATGAATACATGCCCATCACGTATTTCACCCCCCTCCCCCCGCACCTCCCCTCTGGCAACCATTAGTTTGTTCTCTACAGTTAAAAGTCTGTTTTTTGGTTTCTCTTTTTTTTCCCCCTTGTTCATTTGTTTTGCTTCGTAAATTCCACATGCATGAAATCAAGTGATATTTGTCTTTCTCTAACTTGTTTCGCTCAGCACTCTGCTCTAGATCCACCCATGTTGTTGCAAATGGCAAGATTTCATTCTTTTTTATGGCTAAGTAATATTCCTTTTATATACATCACATCTTCTTTATCCATTCATCTAACAATGGGCACTTGGGCTGCTTCCAAAATTTGGCTATTGTAAATAATGCTGCAATAAGCATAGGGGTGTATATATCCTTCCAAATTAATGTTTTTGTATTCCATGGGTAAATATCCAGTAGTGTGATTACTGGATCATATGGGAGTTCTATTTTCAATTTTTTGAGGAACCTTGTAGTGTTTTCCACAGTGGCTGCACCAGTTTGCATTCCCACCAACAATGCACAAGCATTCCTTTTCCTCCACATCCTCACAAATACTTGTTTCTTAGGTTTTTTTTTATTTTTGCCATTCTGACAGGTGTGAGGTGATATCTCATTGTGGTTTCGATTTGCATTTCTCTGATGATGAGTCATACTGAGTGTCTTTTCATGTATCTGTTGGCCATCTGTCTTCTTTGGAGAAATGTCTGTTCCTGTTCTCTCCCCATTTCTTTCTTTCTTTCTTTCTTTCTTTCTTTCTTTCTTTCTTTCTTTCTTTCTTTCTTTCTTTTTCTTTTTTATTAAGGGAGCCTGTTTTATTGTTTCATAAACTGATGTGTGACAAAATTCTTTGGTCATTAATTTATTCAGCAATTGTTAAGTGAGCATTTACTCTGTAGTAAGTACTGAAATCTACTAATTTGATTATGATTTTTTTCCCACATAAATTTATTTTATTTTTTGTGTGTTTTACTTATTTTTTTGTTTTATTTTTTTAAAATTTACACCCAACTTACTTAGTATATAGTGCAACAATGATTTCAGGAGTAGATTCCTTAGTGCCCCTTACCCATTTAGCCCACCCCCCCCCCACACACACACACAACCCCTCCAGTAACCCTCAGTTTGTTCTCCAGATTTATGAGTCTCTTCTGTTTTGTCCCCCTCCCTGTTTTTATATTATTTTTGTTTCCCTTCCATTATGTTCATCTGTTTTGTCTCTTGAAGTGCTCATATGAGTGAAGGCATATGATTTTTGTCTTTCTCTGACTAATTTCACTTAGCATAATACCCTCCAGTTCCATCCACGTAGTTGCAAATGGCAAGATTTCGTTCTTCTTGACTGCCGAGTAAAACTCCATTGTATATATATATACCACATTTTCTTTATCCATTCATCCATCAATGGACATTTGGGATCTTTCCATACTCTGGCTATTGTTGATAGTGCTGCTATAAACATGGGGGTGCAAGTGTCCCTTCGAAACAGCACACCTGTATCCCTTGAATAAATGCCTAGTAGTGCAATCGCTGGGTCGTAGGGTAGTTCTATTTTTGAGGAACCTCCATACTGTTTTCCAGAGTGGCTGCACCAGCTTGCATTCCCATCCCCATTTCTAATTGCATTGTTTGCGTTTTTTCTGGTGTTGAAATGTATGAGTTCTTTATATATTTTGGATACTAATACTTTATTAGATAGGTCATCTTCTGTCGTTCAGTAGGTTATCTTTTACTTTGGTTGATAGTTTCCTTTGTTGTGCAGAAGCTTTTTATTTTGATGTAGTCCCAATAATTTATTTTTGACTTTGTTTCCCTTCCCTCAGGAGACATATTTAAAAAGATGTCATTATGGCTGATATCAGAGAAATTACTGCCTGTGTTCTCTTCTAGGATTTTTATGGTTTCAGTTCTCCCATTTAGATCCTTAATCCATTTTGAGTTTATTCTTGTGTGTTTCTTACAGAAAGTCATCCGGTTTCATTCTTTTGCATGTAGCGATCCAGTTTTCCCAACACCATTTATTGTTGAAGAGACTGTCTTTTCCCATTCCATATTCTTGCCTCCCTTGTGGAAGATTAATTGACCACATAATTGTGAGTTTATTTCTGGGCATTTTATGCTGCTCCATTGATTTATGTGTTTATTTTTTGTGCCAGTACCATTCTGATTACTACATTTTGTAATATAACTTGAAATCCCTCCGACTTTTCTTTTTCAAAATTGTTTTGGCTATTCAGGGTCTTTTGTGGTTCCATACAAATTTTAGGATTGTTTGTTCTAGTTCTGTGACAAATGCTATTTGTATTTTGATAGGGATTGCATTAAATGTATACATTGCTTTGGGTAGTATGGACATTTTTTACAATATCCATTCTCCCCATCCATGAGCATGGAATATCTTTCCATCTGTTCATGTCATCTTGAATTTCTTTCACCCGCATTTTATAGTTTTCAGAGTACAGGTCTTTCATCTCCTTGGTTAAGTTTATTCCTGGGTATTTTATTCTTTTTTGGTGCAATTGTAAATGGGATTGTTTTAATTTCTCTTTCTGCTGCTTAAAATTATTAGTGTATAGGAATGAAGAGGATTTCTGTACAGTGATTTTTGTATCCTGCAACCTTACTAAATTCATTTAGCAGTTCTAGTAGTTTCTTGGTGGAGTCTAGAGTTTTCTATATATAGTATCATGTCACCACAAACAGTGAAGGTTTTACTTCTTCCTTACCAGCTTGAATGCCTTTTGTTCATTTTCCTTTTCTGATTGCTGTGGCTGGGACTTCTAGTATGATATTAAATAAAAGTAGTGACAGTGGACATCCTTGTCTTCTTCCTTACCTTACGGGAAAAGCTCTCGGTTTTTCACCACTATGATGTTAGCTGTAGATTTTTCATATATGGCCTTTATTATGTTGAGAAATGTTCCCTCTAAACCTACTTTGTTGAAGGTTTTTTTGCCATGCATGGATGTTGTACTGTGTCAAATACTTTTTTCTAAATCTATTGAAATGGTCATCTATTTTTTATCCTCTTACTGATGTGATGTATCATGTTGAGTGATTTGCAAATACTGAACCATCCTTGCATAAATCCCACTTGATCATGGTGAATGATTTTTTTAATGTATTGTTAGATTTGGTTTGGTAATATTAGGTTGAAGATTTATGCATCTATGTTCATCAGAGATACTGGCCTGTAGTTTTCTTTTTTTGTAGTGTCTTTATCTGGTTTCGGTATCAGGATAATGCAGGCCTCATAGAATAAATTTGGAAACTTACCATCCTCTTCTTTTTCTTGGAATAGTTTGAGAAGAATAGGTATTAACTCCTCTTTAAATGGGAGAATTCAACCATCTGGTCCTAGAGTTTTGTTTGTCGGGAATTTTTTTTTATTATTACTGAGTCAATTTCATTGCTGGTAATTGGTTTCTCCATCCCCTCGCTTTCAACCTGCACGTGTCTTTAAGTCTGAAATGAGTCTCTGGTATGCAGCATGTAGATGGGTCTTGGGTTTTTTTTATCCATTTCCATCACCCTATGTGTTTTCATTGGAGAGTTTAGTCCATTTACATTCAATGTCATTATCAATAGGTATGTATTTGTTGCTATAGTTACTTGTTTTATGGTGGTTTTTGTAGTTCTTCTCTATTCTTTTCTTTCTTTGAGCTCTTCTCACAATACATTGGCTTTCCTTAATGACATATTTTGATTCCTTTATTTTTTGCAGATCTATTACTGGTTTTTGATTTGTTGTTATCATTAGGTTTATGTGTAATACTTTCTGCTTATAGTAGTCTATATTAAGTTGATAGTGGCTTATGTTTGAACCCGTTCTTTATTCCTCTCCCCACCATGATTTAGGTATATGGTATCATACTGCATGTCCTTTTATCTTGTGAGTCTCTTGATTGATTTCTACAGATATGTATATTTTTACAGGTTTTGTGCTTCTTACTTTTCTTACTCTTACTTAGGTCTTTCCTTTCCACTCAGAGAGTCCCCTTTAACATTTCTTGTAGGGCTGGTTTCATAGCCATCAATTCTTTTTTTTGTTTGTTTGAGAAGCTCTTTATCTCTCTTTCAATTCTGAATAGTACCCTTGGTGGATAGAGTATTCTTGGCTGCAGATTTTTTCCTTTCATCATTTTGAATATATCATGTTACTCCCTCTGTCCTGCAAAGTTTCGCTGAAAAATCAGCTAATAGCCTTATGGGGTTTCCCTTGTATGTAACTGTTTTCTTTCTCTTGCTGCTTTTAAAATTCTTTATCACTACTTTTTGCCATTTTAATTACTATGTGTCTTGGTATGGACCTCCGTGAGTTAATTTTGTTGGGGGGATCTCTGTGCCTCCTAGATAGACCTGAATTTGTTTCCTTCCCCAGATTCAGGAAATTTTCAACCATTATTTCTTCAGATGAAGTTTTGCCCCCTGTTCTCTCTCTTCTCCTTTTGGGATCCCTATAATGGGAATGTAATTATGCTTGATGGTGTTGCTGAGTTCCCTAAGTCTATTCTCATTTTGCATAATGTTTTTCTCTCTCAGCTGCTCAGCTTGATTACTTTCCACTACTCTGTCCACCAGGTTGCTTCCTCTAGTCTATTTGTTCTTCTGCTTCCTCTAGCCTGCTATTTATTCCATCAAGTGTATTTTCAATTTCATTTAATGTGTTTTTTTGTCTACTTATTAAGGGTCTCCCTGATGTTCTCCACTCTTCTCAAGTCCAGTGAGTATCTTTCTGATCATTACTTTAAATTCTCCATCAGGCATATTACTTATCTCTGTTTTGCTTAGGTCTCTTGCTATGATTTTGTCCCATTCTTTTATTTGGGACATATCCCTCTGTCTCCTCATTTTGTCTAACTCTCTGTGTCTGTCTCTGTGCATTAGGAAAGTCAGCTACATCTTCTGCTCTGGAAAGTAATGGCCTTATGGAAGAAGAGGTCCTGTAGTGCCCTGCATGCAGTATCCTCTGTTTACCAGAACCTGGCACTTCAGCGATGTCTCCTATGCATGTTGCTTCTGTGCACTCTGGTACTGTGGCTGCTTTTTCCTTTAGTCCAGCATCTGAAGTTGCTTTCTTTCCCTGTTCTGGACAGTGTTTGGTCCCTGTGGTGTAGTGGACCAGTCTGGGGTCATCTTGAGCTTGAGTTAAGTCAAACCAGGCATTTGTCAGAGATGTAGTAGCACCAAACTGTAGGGCACTTTCCCTCTGTTGGTGGGTGGGTCTGGTAATCAGACCTGCCCCCAGCCCACTGCTGAGCCTCCATCTGACTCTGGTGTCTGGTAATCTTCTCCTCTCCCTGAGGCAGGAGTCACTTTGGAGGGGTCCTGGCCCGTATCAGGGCTGCTTGCAAACTGCCAGGCTTGTGGCCCTGGTTTCGATGGGCTCCAGCCAAGAGTATATTGGAGGCAGCAGATTCACAACATGTGCAGGGGCAGGACACGCAGTTTTAGTAGGACAGGGACTGAGGCCAGCCTGGCTGGAGGGAGCAAATCCAGGAAGTGCAGTGTTGGTTTCAGCAGGTGACTATAGTGTGTTTTGCTGGACGGTTGGGGAGGGAAATGGTGCCTGCCAGCTTTTTTGCTCCTGGAGAAGTCCCTGAGCTACTCTGAGATTAGTAAATAACTCTTCCTCCTGTGAGCTGTAGGTGTTTTTCTAACTGCTGCTTCTACGCTGTATCTCTGGGGGCTGTTTCTTGTGCAGTCTCTGTAATGGTGGGAACTCAGTTTCCTCTTGCCCTCCCAGGTCTCCCAGAGCCTGGCCCTGTGAGTTTTAAAATTCCGGGTTTTAAGTCCCATTCGTTCTAAGAACTCACAAAATTTGGCCCGCCTGGTTTTCAAAGCCAAATGCTAAGGGGATTCGTCTTCCCTCTGCAGGCTGCACAGTATGAGGGTCTATTTCTTTTCCCTCTCTGTGCCCACTGCTCCGTCCCTCCTATGGATGGTCCCGCAAGTCTGTTTTGTGCCCACTGTGTCTCTGCCCTTCCTACCCTCTTCGATGTGACCTTTTCTTTACCTTTAGTTATGGAGCGTGTTCCGCCAGGCTTCAGGTCCTTTCTGGGTTATTTACATCTGTGTGCGTGTCTAGTTTATATGTGAGCTCACCGTCTTCCTTTTCCACCAGCCTCCCACAACTCAAAATGTTTTTTATGAAACCCTGGCAGAGACAGAACTTTCAGGTATACAAATGAATATTTACATTCTCTCCAAATATATTGATTGTGAATGATTAAATGTTCTTGTTGTTCCTGCCATTATTATTGTCTGCTGCCTGATCACTTCACGCCAGGCACTGTGTTGTGTATGTCACCATTAAAACCACACTAGGTAAACTTTACTATTATCTTCATTTTATGAATGGGGAAACTAAGGTACAGAGAGGACCCCCCCCCACACCCCCCAGGTCCTCAGCTGCATGTGTTTGGCAGAGCGAGGGTTCAAGTCAAGGTGTTTCACTTTCAGAGCCCCAGCATACCCAGTATGAACATCCTGCGACTCCCCTCTGCTGAAGGACCCCTCACCACATCCACAGCATAGACACTGCCTACCGCAGCAGGAGGCACCCAGAATCTGGGGGCCATGACCCGGCTTCCGTTTCCAGAACTTTGGGACTTGAGGTGAGTCTCTTAACCTGTGTGAACTGCAATGTCAACATCTGTGAAACAGTGAGAATTCTCTCTTCCCAGGATTACTGACAGAATAGATTAAAATATGTGAAAGCCCAGACAAGAGCTTGTCAGTTCTTTAGTGTGTACATGGGAGCAGGCAGGGGGTGAGGTCAAGATGGTTAATTTCATGTGTCAGAGTGGCTGGGCCATGGTATCCAGCTATTTGGTTAGACACCAGTCTCCATATGGCCTTGATGGTCTTTTTAAGATTAAATCAGGAGACTTTGAATAAAGCGGATTATTCTCCATAATGTGGGTGGGCCTCATCCAATCAAAAGTATTAAGAGCAAAGATTGAAGTTTCTGAAGGAAGAAGGAATTGGGTCTCAAGACTGCAACGTAGAAGCCTTGCCTTAGTTCCCAGCCTGCCGGCCTGCCCCACACACTTTGGACCAGCCAGTCCCCATTACCACATGAGTGGTTCCTTCTCTCTGTCTCTGTCTGCCTGTCTCTATTTCTATATCTATATCTTATTCTGTTTCTCTGGAGAATCCCAATGAATACAGGGGTGGAAGGCAAGTCTGGAAAGTCTTCAAAAAGGAAATCCTGCCTGAACCGAGTCCCACGGAAGGGTAAAAATGTACCAGTCAGAGACACCGGATAGGATTTGAATGCTCCGGATGCTAAATGAAGACAGCTAAAATGTAACCAAGGCAATAATCTGCTATCTAGCTGACGGGCAGGAAGGGAGTTCTGTAGCATACCAACCAAGGGATGTGCGGGAGCCAGGGGGTGTGCCTGGGGCTGGGGCTGGAGAGGGGAGGGAATGTGGGCTGTTCAGGGAGGCTGAAGCTGTGGTAGAAAAGAGAGGAGGAGATGGAAAGCCTTGTAGAGCTGAGGCAGCTCAGCAAAGGAAGGGCCTGGAACTTCTCAAAGCCTATGCTTCTATTCACTGGCCATTTTCTGACACGACCTCCTGACCATTCGTCTAACCTGAAATCTCAGCCTTACCTGGGGCCATACTCCTCTTCGGGAGTGCTCCCCATGCCTCTGACCTACTTCTGGTGGTCCCTCTGCCTGGAAAGCCAGCTCTGCAGTTCTCCACACGGCAATTTAAAGCTAGTCTTTCTTCAAGGCTCAGTTCACACGCTACATCCCACCCTTCCACATACTTAATTCCTACAGGACTAAGTATCCCCTCATCTCTCTCCCACAGTTATTTTATTTTTTAGTTTTTAAAGTTTTTATTTATTTAGTTTGAGAGAGAGAGGGAGAGAGCACACGTGCAAGTGCATGTGCATGAGTGGGGGAGAGAGAGGAGAGGGAGAATCCCAAGCAGGCTCCAAGACCAGCAAGGAGCCCGACCTGGGGCTTGATCCCATGACCGTTAAGATCGCAAAACCAAGTGTCGGAGGCTTAACCAACAGAGCCACCCAGGCGCCCCTCCATAGTTCTTTTAGGATTATGTGTTCATCTTCATCATCAGCCTGCAAGCTTCTTCAGTTCCTGGTGCCTAGTATCATGGTCTGTATTCAGTAGGTATTCAGTAAGCATTCATTGAATTAAAGATTGCCTTGGATTGGGGAGATTTTGAAGCAACAATATCCATCTTCACATGGCTGATAAATGGCTGAATTGAGATTCAAATCCAAGTTTTTAGCTTTATTTCAGGAGGCTTCCTTATACCACAGCTGACAGACATACCAGCAGTGTGGGGCACCCACGGGACTATCCCCGATCCCTGTGTAGTGACAGCGGTAGAACATTCACCACCATCTGAGACAAACAGGGACCATCTATTTCAAGTGCAACAGTAGCCAAATTTAGACCCCAAACTTTCACTGACTGAGAAAGAAGGTCCAGGAGCAGAAGACAGGCAAAATGTCAGAATGTTTCTCAAACTCCTCCCACAACCCAGAGCGAGAAAAGTACTTTACATTATAATCCAGTAAACACCTTCAGGAGCACAGACACCCGGAGAAGACATTTACAAACAATGCTGACCCTTAGCTCGAGCAACCACTCTGATATTCTTTATTCTGTCTGCTGTTGTCTTCTTGGGTTCTGGTAGACTCACCCAGGGGTGACTCCTCTAGTCGGATACACTCTAGCGATCTGATCCGATCCGATCTGTAATGTGAAAACCACAACAGGGCAAGGATGTGACATCCCGTCCCTCTGGTGCTTTTCTTCCTTCTCCCTTTTCAGCCCACTCTCTTCCTCCTCGGTGCAGAGACGGTCGGTTTCGGCTAGCGGTCCTCTTCGTCTGCCTTCCTAACAATTAGGTATTGTTCCCCTTTCTCTGGCAAGTTCTACTTGTAACTTTAAGTTACAGGACATATTATTTATATGATAACACTGACATTATATGTTCTATGTCCTATAATTAAAAAACCAAAAAGGAGGCTCTTTTTCTCTTCTGTTTTAATATTTCCATAAAGCAGAAAGCCCAAGAACTCAATTTTGGTGATTGTTCAGGCCTAACTGTGCAGAGGACTGGACTGATAGCTTTCTTGGGCCCTTGGGATTGTGAGCTTTAACCAAAATCCTGGACTCCTTTGTGGGTCTCTGAGCCCCCTACTTCCTGAGTCACAAATGATTTTACCAAGTGGTCAAATACGGCATTCAAGCATTCATCCTCCTTCGTCTTTGTAGACGGAGTTTACATTCCCGCAAGACTAGTCAGCACCACTGAATCACACAGTCCTCTGCGGTGCACTGAGAGCCTTTCTTTATGGTAGAGACACTCCTGGAAACCATGAATACTAAACCAGCAGCTCTACCCAAACTGACAGCAACTGCTGTGACCCTCCTTCCTGCCATCCACCCCTCCCTGGCCTCCACGAACTTTCCAGATCTCTCCGTATGCACACTCACGTTAGAACAGAGCATCACGTTCTCGTTTTTTACTTATCTAATTTGTTCGGTCGGTCAAGCCTTCGTACGAAGTAGACAGGTGTGGGCACAGGAGAAGGGCTGAGCCAACCGCCTATAGAGCTCAACTCTGCAACCGTGTTCCCTCTCTGGTTTGCAGCCTCTGCTGGGTCTTGTGACAGATGATGGCGTTTTGAACCCCTGTGAGGTAAGGACCAGGTGCTTGGATTCGGTGGCTCATGTCAGCGACTCCTCCAGGAGCACTGGCGGCCGGCGTTACGGAGGAGAGAGCCGGGCTTGGTTACATTTCTAAGGTTGCCAGGTAGTTAATAAGCGGCATAGCACACAGCTGCACCCCAGCTTATTTCCTTTCGCCTCTATAAGCCTTTCGGCTCTGGCGTGACACAGACGTGCATTTCTGAACGAACACCTCTCTTGCTCTCTTCAACTGTGCACAAAAGATGGCAGGGTTCGAAGGAGAAGCAGGGCTGAGGCAGACCACTCAGACCCTTGCAACTTTCTCACCAGAGCCCTAAGGAAATAGTAACGACCCTAGTAAAAGGACTGATACAGTGAAAACGGCAAGGTAGGCTCCTAGTAAAGAAAACAGAGGACTTCATCTTTACACATGGGGGAGAATGAAAACATATCTTACCCCCAGGTTCACAGCAGCGTCATTCACAGCAGCCAAGAGGTGGAGGCAACCCAAGTGTCCCCTGTGATATATTCATACAATGGAGTATCCTTCAGCCTTAAAATGTAAGAACATGCTGACACGGGCTACGACACGGAGGGGCGTTGAGGACATCTTGCTAAGTGAAACAGATGGTCACAGAAGGTCAAATACTGTACTATTCCCACTTACATGAGCTACAGTAGTCAAAGTCATTTTTTTATTATTAAAAAAAATTTTTTATGTTTATTTATTTTTGAGAGAGAGAGAGAGACAGAGTGCGAGCAGGGGAGGGGCAGAGAGAGAGGGAGACACAGAATCCAAAGCAGGCTCCAGGCTCTGAGCTGCCAGCAAAGAGCCCGACGCGGGGCTTGAACCCACAAACCACAAGATCATGACCTGAGCCGAAGTCAGACGCTCAACCGATTGAGCCCCCCAGGCGCCCCCTACCGTAGTCAAAACCATAGAGACACAAAGGAGAATGGTATTTTCCAGGGACTGGACACAGGAGCAAAGGGGAATTATTGTCTAATGAATATGGGGTTTCGGTTTTGCAGGATGAAAGGGTTCTGGTGAGGTGGGTGGCGGTGAGGGCTGGACAACAATGTGAATGTACTTGAAGCCACTGAACTGTTCGCTTGAAAATGACCATGATGGTAAACTTTATCTTCCGGGTATTTTACTCCGATTTAAAGAAATGGGTAGCTCCACGGAAGGGGCGGAAGGGTCGACACCGATGAGTTACGGGGACAAGGGCAAAAGGCACACAGATTGAAAGAACCGAGCACAGAAGAAGTCGACGAAGGAGGCTGTGGAGCAGGCATGTGGCCCTCGTGGGGCTGCTGCTCTCGGAGGCACCAGACCCTAGCCTTCTGGAATCTCCATGAACTGGGACAACTTCTGCATCATATTAACATTCTTTCCCTGTTTGCCGGTCGCACTGAGCTACACCACTTTACAGAAACACAGCACCTTCCAGAGCAGACCATACTACACCGTCATGACCAAGTTGCGCAATCAAGCCATGGTTCCACCTCCGTCGGGCTGCCTCGGGCTCAGTCTAAATTACTAGAAATGTCACACATCAAGGCATCGACCCCCATGCCCATTAAGCAGACTAGTCTTCCTGAAGCACACTTTTTACTTTACATGGGAAAACATTACACTCTTCGTGGTAAAAACATCATCTTATGAATCAGGAACTACTAACCCCCAAAATGTGTGGTATTACAGCCTCTAGAAAATAACACACTCACCCAGAGGCCTCTAGGGAAAAGAGTCTATTGAGAGCCATCAAGAACCACCAAAGTTTCCCTCCCTTTATTTCCATGTAGAACACATAGTTTTTCTAGGAAGAAACCATTTTATGTCCGAACAAGGTCTCTTAAAGGAGGAACTAGCACAGGGGCGCCTGGGTGGCTCAGTCAGTTGAGCATCCGACTTCAGCTCAGGTCATGATCTTGTGGTTTGTGAGTTCGAGCCCTGCGACGGGCTCTGTGCTGACAGCTCAGAGCCTGGAGTCTGCTTCAGGTTCTGTGTCTCCCTCTCTCTCCGCCCCTCCCCCGCTCATGCTGGGTCTGTGTCTCTCAAAAATAAATAAATGTAAAAAAATAATGATAAAAAAGGGAGGAAATAGCACAAACAGTCAAAATTAGGGGGAATGTTAAACAAATACCAGCCCGTTGGTGGGATGGCTACGCTACGGTGTTGTAGAGGGCACGGGGACCGTTAGCACACTGCCAACCACAGTGGAAAAGGCTCTAGATACAAGGGGATATGCTAACTGAATGTGTAACATAACCACGGCGTTTTAAAAATGCCCAGGGGCATTTCAAGAAAATTACTGGCAACTGAAAGAAAATTCTTGGCAATTTAAAAAATTTCTGTACTTTCTATAATGACATCTAGGAGAACATTTTTTATAGCCTACATTCCTCTATGTCCACTCACACCAGTTTACGTGTTATTTCTTCTCTTATTAAGGCTATAGAGATAAAACTACGGACTACTTGGTTACGTATCTCCTTAGCAATTTTAGTTATCAGTGCCCATCTTTAAACTAAAAGCGACACTAACGAGCACAGGGATGCGTGGTTGGCATGAAGACGAGGGGCGTTGGTGGAATCGGATGATTCACTGTGTCGGGTTTAAAGGACCTGATGCTGCTGCCCACAATAGGAACGGCCTTGCTGCTGGGGCTGGAATGTTCATACTTAATTGGCTGGAATCCCTAGCCGTCATTTCTGAATTAGGACAGGCTTTGTCAGTGGGATCCGGGTAACCGAAGTCTGCTGCCTGAGGTTCCCCCTATCCTGAACCTCGTGTGGATAGTTACTGCCTAAAATACCATTAACCCACATGCTGCTCTCCTGCCCAATCTGCCAAGACTTCCAGATCCACTCTTCCCCCCTCGCCTCCAAGGCTCTCCAGAAAGCGACCCCTCGCCGCCCGTTCAGTCTCCTTCCTCCCATCCGCAATATCCTCTTCCTCAGCTCCGCCAGCATAAGACCTTCTCTCCTCCAGGACCACGTAGCGTTCTCTCTCTTCCGTGAGGCCTTGGCCAATGCCGTCCAGGAGGATTTTCCCTTCTTAGTCCCGCTCACACCTTCCTGGCCAGCGCCACCAAGTTGACATCTAGTGGCTCTCTAGTTTTTGTTCACGCACACTTTTCTCCACCTATGAGTGGAGCATCTTCCAGAAATATGGGTTGAGTCATCTTAGATACATTAAGTATCTACTCTCACTGCGTTAAGCATTTTCCTTTCTGTATTCTTGACTACGTCACATAACAGGCAAAGCCACATTCTACTGGTCTTTAAAAGCACACAGTACTCTGGGGTTCCCGGGGTGACTCAGTCAGTTAGGCATCTGACTTCGGCTCAGCTCATGATCTCAGTTTGTGAGTTTGAGCCCCACGTCAGGCTCTGTGCTGACAGCTCGGAGCCTGGAGCCTGCTTCAGATTCTGTGTCTCCTCCTCTCTCTGCCCCTCCCCTACCTGTGGTCTGTCTCTGTCTCTCAAAAGTAAATGTTAAAAAAAAAAAAAAAAAAATTAAAGCACACAGTACTTTAACACCCTTTTCTTCAGCATGCACTGGCTTTCTTTTCACTTTCACTAGGCAACTCCTCCCCAGAGTGCAACAAATCCCATCGAGGCTATTAATACCTTTCTTCTCCGACCTGTAAATTAAGGATTATAGGAAGTATCTACCTCCCAGTCTTTCTCTGTTCCTAGCACAAATCTAGCTATACAAATGCTGTTTTTCAGGTGCTGGCCTCTACCCTCTGACTCTTCTTCCTGGGCCCTGGCATTGCTTTCTCTACATCTCTTAACATTTCACTGGGCTTACGTCCTCTGTGTACTCAAATTAACCAAGAACACCGTAAGAGGAATGCTATAGTCAGCTTCTTGGGACTACATTAGTCTTTGCCTCTGAAGGGACATGCTTTAAACATTGTCCAAAGACTGCAAAGTCCGTGTTGGGCTGGAATCCTCAAGCTATTTTACAATGCCATGGCTGTTACAGAGACAGCCCTACCTGATACCATTAAGAGAAGAAAAGAAATCTGATCACCACCTATTGTCCAGTTAGTCGGGATTTTGTGGCCATTCTAACAGATCAAATTCCTCCAAGGCAGTAGGATTTATACATTTTAATCAAGTAACCTATCCATGCCTTTCTACACTCTCTCTTCACGGGCATCACCAATACCCAAACTGGAGTCATGTCAGCATTGCCGCGAGCTGAGAAGAAGGTGACTGGCACAGGTCTCCTTTGACTTGCCTGGTTTTGAATAGTGGCCCATTGTGGCGAATGGCTGCACGCTTAACGCTGCCTATGTTTACACTGCCCCTTTCCTCTCCACTTTCTGCCACCTCATCCCAACCCAAAGGACACCCATCTCCTCATCTCCTGTGAGGTCACAGCTCTGTTAAAATGTCAGTCTAAAAGTGGGCAGGAATGAAGGCTCTCAGGAGAGGGGTCAGCACCTTAAGTCTGAAAGCCAGCTCCGGCCAGGAACTGGGAGACAAGGGCAGGAAGGCCAAGAGCCAGAAATCAGCTTGTCATCCATGAGACGTCTAAACACTGCCGCCAAAGGAGCCTGGAAGCACGGTCTCTGTGCCTACACCCAGGGCCAGCCTGGGAACGGGGAACAGGATCTCAGCGGCAGCTGCAGCCAACCGGCGAGCCACATGCAGGTGCCAATGAGGGGCAGGACCACAGCCACCTGCAGGGACCAGGGGACCTCCACCAGCGACTCAGCCATGCTGGAACGAAGCCTTCCTGGGCTGGCCCGGCACAGCTGGTGCCGTAAAGCAGCCGAACAGGATGGTCATCCTGCTGTGCCCAACCCTTGTCAAACAAGATGCCTTCCATGCAGCACCCAGCAGCGTACCTGGGGCTCGGTGCTGAGTCACATGGTTCATGTTCTGTGCCCTTGTCCTTTTGGCTTAGGAGGTAGAGCTTACAGGCATTCTTTATTTGTCCATCTCGATGCGGGAAGAAGTTGGAGGAAGGTGGGTATCTGCTCTCTTCACCTTGGTATGATGTTCCCAAAGGATGGGAAACACGTGGCAAAATGGATCACGGAATCAGACCGATGTGGGTTCAGATCCTAACTCGCCCACGGACAGTCATATGACCAGAAGCAGGAGGCTCAATGTCTCTGGGAACCGAGTTTCTACTCTGCAAAATAAGGATAATAATAATGGCCTCACAAGGTTAGGATTAGGGTCTCCTGGGATACAGCACTCACGGCTCATGGATGACACAAGTCTGAGATTCAGTGAGAAGCTGCCTCCCCACCCCCACCCACCGTGTGCTAAGAGCTTTTTCTGGCCGAGCCTGGACCAGACATGATCTTATCTAATTTCAGGGCCACCACACGAAATAGGTATGATTGGGATGCCTGGTGGCTCAGTCGGTTGAGCGTCCAACTCTTGATCTCAGGTTCATGAGATTGGGCCCCACATCAGGCTCTGTGCAGAGCCTGCTTGGGTCCTCTCTCCCTCTCTCTCTGCCCCTCCCCGCCTCAATAAATTAATAAACGTTAAAAAAAAAAAAAAAAAGAAATAGGTATGATTATTCCCATCTTACGGGTGAGGAAATCAGATAAACAACTTACTTCAAGACATCTGGCCAGAGAGCAAAGCATTGAAGCTCCATGTTTCTGACCCCCATTTTAAGCCCTTCCTCCACTTTTGGGGGCCATTTCAGAACTTCTGGGACTGTCCCACTGCGAGATGTGGCATCGAGTTGCCAGAACATTTCTGAAAAGAGTAACCCCCCCGTGTTGGGTGTTCTATGCTTTCATCTGGTGGGGTGTTTTGAGCAAAGTGTGGGTGCCACTGGGACATCCCCACACTCAGGCAACACATCTCTCTTTATAATTGGCCTCACTGTTCGAAAGCCTGGGAAGAAAGACCACAACTTGGAAAACAACAGCTTTTTAAGTTTAGAAAACACGTTTTTTGTTTTTCTTTTTCTGCCTCGGGTCATTCGTCTTTTAAAAATAGAACCCAGCACCAACTGATTCATAAGTGTAAGAGCATATTAATGATAGATAGCACTGCCGGGTGCTGAGGATTGTTACCTACACAACACTTCCGTTCTGATGCCCTCCCCTCCTCTCCTCATTCCATCTACCACATTTGTTTTTTTGTCTTATTTTGCTTTTTAAATACTAGAGAACATGCGGAGAGGAAAAAGAGCAAGCAAGAAGGGGAAGGCAGAAAGGGCACCGTAGTATCCCTCCCAGATCTTTAGACACTTGCAACTGCCTTAAACATGAAGGACTTTCTAGACATTCTACTGCAGGTCCCAGTGACTCTCTACCTGGAGGTGTTCTCGGGTTTGGAATGGGCCAGAATACCAGAAAAAAAGTGCCCTGGGAGCAGCCCTCGTGCGATGACAGCTAGGGGCTGCAGATTAAGCGCCCCAGTCTTCTTCCCTCTCCTGCCGCCCTGCCACCAGATAAGTGACCTAGATTCAAATCGTGGTCTCAGCGGCTTCTGGATGAGCCCAACCTAAGAAGCAGTTTGTAATCAGTCAAAGCCTGGGAACGGACTGCCAGCTGTCTCAGCAGCAAAAGGCCCCTGGTTGACGATGAATCTACTAACAGGGTAAAGAGAAAGCATGTCTACTCCATCTTCTCCCCAATGTCCCCAGAGGCAGGGAAACGCACGGTCTTCAAAGGGGATCTTTCCATAGATCATGATTCCAAACTAAGTCGTTGAGGGATATATATGCCAAATCCCTAAGAAATACAGAGGGGGGGAATATATATATATATACACACACACACACATACATACATATACATATACATATACATGTATATATATACATTCAGGGAGTAATTATCTTTTAAGGAGCAAATTCCCACACTCACACAAAACGTGAATGTGGAATTTTTTTTACAGATACTGAGAAGGGCGCAGTACCTTCTGTGGCATTTCTGCCCAAAATGCATACCCTCCGCCTAACGTGAGGAAACATCAGAGAAATCCAAATTGAGGGGATAACTGGCTGGTGCCCTTTGAGAGTGTCAAGGTCATGAAAGACACAGAAAGACTGAAGAAGGGGAATGGTCTGGAGCAAACACTTTAGTTTGACAACTGAGTGTAATGCGGGGTGTTGGACTGGATCCTCGACCAGAAAGAGGACGTGAGTGGGAAAAATGGTAAATTCTGAATAAAGCCTGCAGGTTAGTAAAAATAGTGTTGAATCAATGTCAATATCCTGGTTTGGGTCATCGTGCTGTAGCTGTGTTAGACGTTAACATTAGGGAAGCTGTTGAAGGATACACAGGAACTCTGTACTATTTTTACCACGTCTTTTTCAGTGTAAAATTAGTTTAACATAAAGGTTAAAAAAAGCATCCCCTACAAATGATTAACACTGTCAAAATTGCTCTAAGACCAGGACTGTGAATCATAACTGGAAAAAACTTGCTGGATTTTTTTTGGTAAAAAGCGAAAAAAAAAAGGGGGGGAGGATTGGAAACACTGCCTGGTCTACCTTTTATAATCACACACAAGCTGGAACATCCAGAGTAGAATTTCTAAGTCATAATTAGCTCACTCTTGCAAACAGTGTTTTTAAGGGGTTGTTTCTACCAAGTTCATCTGAGATGCCTGAGCCAGTTGGGTAAGTAGCTACGTGAAGACCTAACACTCCATGTGCCAGCCCAAGTTAGAGGACAGTTTTGAAGACAAGGAAAATACCAGACTTCCCCAAACTGGTGGTTAGTTGGGTCTGACACAACACATTATTGTCCCTGAAGCAACACAGGAATTAGAAAAAAAAAAAAAAAAAAAAATCGACGGTGTTCACTTTTTTCTTCTCCAACTGAGGCTCCACAGTTGGTGAGATAAAACTTTTATAGGCTGCCCTATTTGTAACCTGCTTAACGAACATCCATTAAATACCACCTGTATACAAGGCACTAAGGCTGCAAAAATAAAAAGAACTCAAACCATTTCCTCATGAAGTATTCATTTTTTTTTTTTTTTAAGCAATCTCTATACCCAACATGGGGCTCAAACTCACAACCCCAAGATCGAGAGTCACAGGCTCTACCGACTGAGCCGGCCATGCACCTCTGAAGTATTCATGTTCTAACAGAGGCTACCTTCATTATGTTATATTAACTCTTTAATAGCTTATCAGTAAAAAAACTTAGAAAATTAGCCCGGATTTTGTGGGCCCACTGCCTCATTATACCATCATTTTTGGCTTTTTCACTTCAGTGAACTGCAGAGATCCACAAACAATACCTAGCTTAATTTTAGTCCTGAATGTTTAATAAACCGCAGATAGTCGTTTCACAAGGACCTACACATAAACAGAAATACACATAAAACCAAACTTTTCAACAAGCACATCTGACCTCAGCAGAGACAGGCTGACTCTGGATCTTTCTACATCTGACCCTATTTGTATTGGGTTCCGGAATCTCTCACCCCAGGTCCCACCAACTCTCTTGTTTAGAAAGTGCTTTGAAGATGAAAATTCTATAGTTGAATCACTAGTTTCACTTCCAACATCAATGAGTCCTTTATATTTGGAAAATATCCTCTCTTCCTGTGGAAAGAACAAAGTGTGGATTGATTATCTGAGCATCTCAGCATCTGACAGAGTTCTAGACCTTCCCCAAATCCAACACAGTATTCAAGGATAACAATGCTTTAAATATGAACTAACTTTAACCTAAACTATCAGGTTTGTGTTTAGTAACCATAAAGCTGGAGAGCCATTTACCCCTACAAACAAAGACATGAAAACAGAAGCAAATGGACTTGACTTATTATGGCCTTTGCAATCATAGGTTATTAGTCTCAGATTAGAATTAAAAGCCCTCGGGGCACCCGGGTGGCTCGGTTGGTTAAGTGTCTGACTTCATCTCAGGTTACGATCTCAGTTTCTGAGTTCGAGCCCTTTATCAGGCTCGATGTTACCGACTTCGCAACAAGAATAGATGTCAATTCAGCAAATGATTCCAAGTCACATAGCTAAGCAGCCCAGAACCAGGAAGCCACCCAAGTGCTTGACTCTATGTAGCTATGTGCTTTCTACTTTACCAGACTGGCAGAGTTGATGTTTATAATTCCAGTGGTTAGTAAGCACTGAAATCTTGAGACCTACTTTATATGTTTTTCAAATTCAAACAGTTTAAAATTTCAAACACATAACTTTCTCCGTTACCTTGATGTAACAGATGGTAATAAACCTACACAGATTGTCCTCAGATTCTGTCACTCACTTGCCAGTTTTCTGCTCTTTCCCCATCAGAAGAGCCTTCCACCCATACTTTCTTTTCCAGTATTGTTGTGAGCTGAAAGGTACCACCCCTCGAAAGAAAATGGGTTTAAGTCCTAATAATGCCTTAGACCTTATTTAAAAATAGGGTCCTTACACTATTATGCTGAGTGAAATAAGTCAGTCACAGAAAGACAAATAACACGTGATTTCACTCTTGTGTGGAATTCGAGAATCTCAACAGATGAACACGGGGAAGGGAAGCAAAAAGAGAATGAAAACAGAGAAGGAGGCAAACCATAAGAGACTCTTAAATAAGAACAAACTGAGGGTTGCTGGAGGGGTGGTGGGTGGGGGGAGGGGCTGAATGGATGACAGGCATGGAGGAGGGCACTTTTTGGCATGAGCACTGGGGGTCATATGTAAGAGATGAGTCACTGGGTTCTCCTGCTGAAGCCAAGACTACATTGTATGTTAACTAACTTGAATTTAAATTTAAAAAAAAAATAGGAAAGAAAATAGGGTCCTTACAAATGTAGTAAAATTAAGATGAGGTCATGATGGATTAGGGTGGGTCCTAACATGGCCAGTGTCCTTCTAAGAAGAGAGGGATTTGTACACAGACACCAGGGAGAAGGCTGTGTCAAGATGGAAGCAGGGGTGGGAGCGATGTGTCTACAAGTCAAGGGGAAGCAAAGATTGCTAGCAACAAGCAGAAGCTGGAAGAGGCAGGTTAGGAAAGTCCACCAGGGCCCTCACAGACAGCGTGGCTCTGCCGATACCTTAATTCAGCCTTGCAGCCTCTGGAACTGGGAGAGAACAAATTGGTGTTGCATTCAGGCACCCAGTTCATGGCAATTTATTATGACACCCCTAGGAAAGTAATCCAAGCATGTTATTAAATAAGATGCTGAAAGCCATTAACACCCCAATAGATAGAGAATATAAAAAGCTATTTCAGGACCAAAACAAACAACTGGTAAGCAACCATTGAAAAAAATATATTCAATGTATTGAAGCAAATGCCCATTAAAAGACCAGTGTGGTAGCTCTTTTATTCAAGTAGCAAAATTCAGCCTAATGTCAATAGTCAAGGCCGGTCCAGTTGTAGGGAAATTAACAAGCTACAACCGTCTTAGAGGAAGTGTAGAATTGGTACAACCCTCCCGAGAAACAGTTTGTTTCAGGGATACTGTCACTAGCACCTCTGGGCATCTGATGATCAGGTCCAAAAGGAAGAGAATAAAATTTCAAGAACACACAGTAACAAGAGGTGGTTGGACACATCACCAAGTGTCAGACTTCATAAAATAGAATAGTTCAGCTGCCTGCCTCCAAGCCCTTTCTGGGTCTGATGACCCACTCTGTGATGAGGCACATAAGATGCTCAAATGAAAGTCTGAGAGTACAGGCACTTCTTGGTAGTGCGTAATATGGCCTCTTGAGAATATTATTCTCACTTACTATCCCTTCCTGATAACACTTAAGCTGAATTTTGGGGCATCTGGGTGGCTCAGTCGGTTGAGCATCCGACTTCGGCTCAGGTCATGATCTCATGGTTCGTGGGTTCGAGCCCCGCGTCGGGCTCTGTGCTGACAGCTCTGTGTCTCCCTCTCTCTCTGTTTCTGTTTCTGTGTCTCCCTCTCTCTCTGCCCCTCCCCACTCATGCTCTGTCTCTCTCTCTCTCTCTCAAAAATAAGTAAACATTCCGAAAAAAAAAAAATTACTTAAGCTGAATTTAAGGAGGCCTTATTCCAAAATCCCACTCGAGTCTTAAAACTGGTAATACAGATCCCATTCTACAAGCCTTCAGAGTAAAAGATATTTCCTCTGTTACAGATGTAATTTCTCACAGAAGTCCTCCCCACTTTACTGAAAAGGAAACTGAGGCACCAAAACATTTTGCAGATTGAAGGGGGCCCCTGGGCTCCCTCACTGGCGGCAAAGCCGGGACTAGAACCCATGTCTGGTCATTTCAGTCTGTAGTGGTCCTGTGCTCCACCGTGACACGAGGGAAGCCTTTGCCATGACCTTTTCAAGGTTCAAAGAGACTTAGAAGCTACGTTACTCTGAGGAAACTGAAGCCCACGGAGGCTACATAACTTTGCCAGGTTCACATGCCAATGCCAAGGTGTTCCATCTTACATCTGTGCTGCGTGACCGTATCTCTCAAAGGTAACGGGACGTACTTCATCCAATTTCCATCAGCTCACATGGCACCTAAATCCATCCAGCGTTTCTGGACCTACCGGGTGCCAGCCTTGCGCTGGAGGCTACTGTCTAAGCCCAGTGGGCCCAGAGGTCAACAACACTGGGGGACACTGTGGTCCCCAAAGCCGCGCCCGTCAATTTCGCTTTGGGAGGTCTAGAATTAGAATTTATCTAATGAATTTTCTGAATATTCTAGTTATTTCTGCCCATGATGATCATTTAAAAATAAGGAATTTTTGTGGCCTGGCGGTGAAAGACCATTTGGAACCTCAGACAAATAATTTCCTGTTAATAATCTGCTTAGGAAAACTTCTCTCCCACACAGGGGCCCAGCTGAGCTTAACGCTCCCTGAACAGCTTCTGAGGCCCACTGCTGTTTAAAGGCAACCAAGAACTTCTTAATTTGGCTCAGGAAAGTGAACACATTGTTTTCCGGAGATCAAAAGATTGATCTAAAAAGAAGTATCCCTGTCCCCACTGTCTTTCAGATTGTGCTAGGTTTGCAAACTTTTGTGAGAGAAATAGGCTTGTCTCCGTCAGGCAAATGAATCATGCCAGAGGCTCCTAAGCTTGCCAGTGTTTACCCTCGGTAAATACCATTAGCATTTCATTATGTTCCCCTTGATCCTGCAGTAATTCTCAGGATCAAGCAAAAATCTCCCGGGTGGGGAAAATGAGTTCTAACTTTACTGGGAAGGTGGGAAGTGAAGCATCTTGAGTGATGGTCTTTTGTAAAAGGAACTAACTCCTAACTTAGGAGATGATTTTAACCTTGGACAAATACGATTTCATAGCACACACAGAATTTCAACCTCCAGTAAAAATACATATTTGTCTAAGTTTGATGTGCTGCTTCCTGGCCGATTGTTGCAAATCTGAGGGAAAGAAAGGAGAGAAAGAAAAGGAGCTGGTTTTGGTTTTCATTTTGGGGTTGGTTTTTTTTTGTTATTTTTTGGGGTGTTTTTTTTGGTAGTAGTTTGCTAAGGCTGCCATAACAAAGCACCACAAATGGAGTGGCTAAAATTGTGAGCAGAATTTTGTTTTCTCACCGTCTGGAGGCCAGAAGTCTAAGATCAGGGTGTTGGCAGGGTCCCTTCTGTGGGCCACGAGTGGAGCATCTGTGCCCGGCCTCTGTCCTCGGCTCACAGATGGCCATCTTCTCCTTGTGTCTGTGTGCATCATCTTCCCTCTATATGTGTCTCTTTGTCCGGATTTTCCCTTTCTATAAGGACACCAGTCATACTGGACCTAGGCCCACCCTACTGACCTCATCTAAACTAACTATATCTGCAAGGACCCTATTTCCAAATAAGGTCACATTTCGAGGTACTGGAGGTTTCAGAGGACACAATTCAATCCAGAACAATGAGTGAAGCAATCCTGAGGCTCATAAACCCAGTGAACCGAGGCTTTGTATTTTATAGGCCCAGGAGGCAGGGCTGGTGCTACAAATGGCTAGGAAGGTGAGTTTCAATTAGGAAACTGCAGGTTTTTCCTCCAGGCTCTCGGAGAAACAAGGAAGGTCTGAGGGCAACACTGCTGGGCTCAGAAGGGCCAAGTCTTGTCCTTGTGGGCCACAAGCTGGCAGGTGACTTGGTGACATAATTTACATTTCGCACAGAACATCATCTTTTGCCAAGAGTTCCGCTGTCGTATCATCTCAGTGAAACCTTACCAGGACCCCGTACATCAGAGAGCAGCCCCCTCTCGTGGATGAGAAAGTTGAGACCCAGAGAGGTGGAGTGACCAGCTCAGGTCTTAGTTGAACAAGTACCAGGGCCAAGACTATGACCCACAGCTTCAGACGCCCAAGGCCACGTCCAGGGTTTACTTCTCCAGATCAAAGACCCAAGTTTCCCACAGATGGCAAAGGTCGCTTTCAGCTCTAAATATAATGTCACATCTAACCTCTCATGAATCTCGGGTGAAATTCTGAGCTACTTTGCTGCCCCTTCTTATTCTGTCTGCAATGGCTGAAAAGTTTGGACTCAGTAGCTGTCTTGCTGAAGAACAATGTCTCTTGGGGAGGGAAGATCCTTCAAAGAATGTTCCCGACCCCACTGAAATTCATGCATATGAGCAAGTGTGCTTGCTTTTCTGGGAAAAGGTCTTTAGTGTTTCATCATCTTCTTCTAGAGGTCAGTGGTCCTTAAACCAGTAAGAACCTCGGTCTACCACAGTGACACATCCAGGGTCTCCACTGGTGCTGCCTGCTCTTCTCCCCCTAGCAACTGTCTTGCCTCCTCTCTGCTGGAGGCGCGTCCCAAGGGGATCCCTTTGCACATCTATGCCTGAACCACCACTCTGGCAACTGGTTCAACCTCCAATTAGCAGGTGTTTCCCCACCCACCCCTTTGATAAACCACAGGCAGAAGTTAGTCCCAAGGCTTATCTGTCCCTGAGCTGCACAGCAGCTCCCCCGGGATCCCAGGGCGAGACTACTCACTGGGAAGACGGCTGGGCACTTGGGTATTCACGACTTGGACAGGCCCCTGAGACCAACATAACAACTCCAGCAGGTACTGCCGACCTGCTCACTCCTTGGAAAAAGGCCCGCACATCCTAGGGTGTGTGGGGGGAGTTCAGCGGGCCTGAAGCCACAACCAATCACACGGCTTCCGAAGATCCCTTCGCTTAGTTTGCCAGGCAGGGTCTCACCCAGGCACCACCCTACCTCTGTCTTCACTTTGGACCATTCGATACCTGGCCCTACCCACTCTCGACTTTCTGCCAGCAACCACAAATCCCACATGGCCCTGGAAAGTCTGTGCAGTCAGCCTTACACCAGGATCTGGAGCCAGCTGTCTCCCGGACCAGGAAAACTAAGAAGCTCTGGTGAAACTCCCAGGCGATGTGCTGTCTGTCTGGTCCAACACTGGGTTGCATCCTCTTCTGGGAGCCACATCCGCACCAGATGCAGTTCCAGTGCTGATGTCCCAGGCTTCATAACTTGTCCTGTTCCCTTGCCCCTTCGGGCCAAAACTCTGCTTTCGTTTGCCATCTTCCTTTGTGTGGCCCTGAACTATTGCCTGCCCTCGGCCCCGGTTCTGTGGGTGGGGCCAGTGCCCCAGTCCCCACCATCTGCTACAGTCTCTGGAGCTCTCTGCTCAGCCTCTCCACCTGCCCACCTGTTAGGGAACCCTAGGACACCTTTTGGTCCACCCACCACCTGTTGCTTATCCCTGGCTTATCCCCTGCTTATCCCATGACCTGCTTTTCTTCCCTGACCATCAGGTGTATCTAGCACCTGTCCCCCTTCAGTAGGAGGTTCCATTTCTGACTCTGTCAGTCTTCCCGGTGCCCACTGAAATGAGCCCTTCTGAAGCTGTGGGTGCTGGTGTTGAAATTTACATACAATGTTGCAGACATACAGAAATATAACTTTGTTTCCTAAAATTGATCTCAAATGTCCTGAGAGCACAATCTCCACTGAGGAAAAAAAAAAGTGTAGCACAGTTATTGTGGCTGTAATTGGCTCTACCACATTGACTCCGTCTCTCTGGGGTGAATCCTCAGTGTTTCAAGTTTCTCTTTCCCATTCCCTGTGCACCATCTGGGCATATGGCAGGTTTCAGGGGGGCAGGAGGGGAGAGTGGCTGACCTCTGTGTTACCACCTGGTCCACACAGGCCTCACAGTCTCATTCCCTGGGTCTCTGGGCACCCGTGTCTCTTGGCTACACCTGCTGCTGGACCACCCATCCACTGGGATGTGCAGGAGTCCTTCAAGGATGCTGGCTTCCCCCCCTCCCCTCAGCGGTAACACCCATGTGTGCTGTGTCCTCTTGTCAAACACCAAGTCTTTCATGGGCCCACCAGCTCTCTTTGCTTATCTACACACCATGATGTAGCAACTTCTGGATCCCCCACCCCCACCTCCATTTACAAGCCATGGGAACCTAGATTGGCAAGAGGGAAGCCACCACCTACCATCTCTGCCCTAAGACAGCCATACAAATGAGAACTGGGACCAGAGCCCTCTCTGCATTTTAGATCCCCTTCCAACCTCCTTGGAGCTTCTAAATATCTGCTCCTCACACTGAGGGTGAAATAGTCACCCTAACAGTGCTTGGGCAGATGGACAACACACACAGACCCTGCGATGGGGCCTCTGGAGCTGAAAGCATTCTCAGATTCAGACGGGCAGCCAGGCAGTGAACCTCAGGGAACGTGGCCGGGCTAGCAGGGCACCTACCACCGGACTGGGGATCAGAGGCAAGGTTTCTGACTCCAGCGTTTGACGAATTAGCAAACGAGAGACCCAGGCACGGGGATTGTTTGAGAAAACTGGGGTCTAGTGGAAATCCTACACCTCGAGATGAAGACAGAGACCTGCTCCTAGAACTGAGGCCCAAGAATAGGGCCAGAAGAGGGGCGCCTGGGGGGCTCAGTCAGTTGAGCGTCCCACTTTAGCTCAGGTCATGATCTCAGGGTTCGTGAGTTCGAGCCCCGCGTCGGGCTCTGCGCTGACAGCTCGGAGCCTGGAGCCTGCCTCCCATTCTGTGTCTCCCTCTCTTTCCGCCCCCGACCCCACTCATGCTGTCTTTCTCTCTCTCAAAAATGAACATTAAAAAAAAAAAAAAAAAAGAATAGGGCCAGAAGAACACAGAGCACGATGTGAGTCCATCCGTGATTTTTCTCTAGCTCTCAGCATCAAAATCAAGCTACCATATGTCCAACCATAAGCTTTTTTTTTTTTCCGTGTACTGGTTTCCCGTTCATCTAACACAGTTTTGCAAGCTCTGAATCCACATGCAAATGCTAACTCCATTGTTTACCTTCCGTCTTCTCCCCCCTTCTCTGCTGTCTCTAGGAACCAGTTACCCTTTGCCAGATCGCAGTGCTAGGACATCGTTTCCTTTACCTCCCTCTTCCTGCTCAAGAATCTGCGGGGGTTCGGTCGTGAGTCCGCACCCCTCGGCCTGCGAGGGGAGGAGGCTTTTGGCAACTTCTTCTGCTGCCTCCCGCCTCCCTGCCTTCCCTTCCCTTCCCTTCCCTTCCCGGGACTTCCTGCCCCCGCAGCTTCAGTTCCCTCGGGCGCGTCCTAGATTTGTCCTGCTTTCGACAGTGGCAAGTACCGACTTCCGCCTCGCTTTCAGATGAAACAATTATCAGGGCCTGCTCTGTGAGGCTGGCACATACGACAGAGGGAATGAAAATGAAAGAATCTGGCCCCGACTTCTAAGAAGTTTCCCTTTATGGGACTCCCTTGAAGTCGCCTTTCCTAGACTTCGAATTCCAAGTACCGCATCTTCCTAATGTTTCCCCCTAAGCCCGTTCCCGTCATATTAACCCCTTTTCGTGCCTTAGTAGGAAAGGAATTGATAATACTTTATATACAACACTATGCTTCTGAAATGTGTTCAACTAACTTTTGGACTTTAAAACGGCCCGTGGGGGTGTCAGGACGGCGATTTCTCCCCCCACCCCCCCAGTTCCGCATTCGGGTACACGACCGACCGAGGTCGCACACTCACAGAAAGGTCCGGAAGCAGGGCTGGGACTCGGGCTCTGGGTCCTTTTCATCCAGCCCCGCGCACATCAGGACTGCGTTCGGCCAGCCCTGCGGACCCGAAGCCTGCGTTGGGTGGCTGAGCCCAACAGCGGTCCATTCCTCTCCCGTTACATCCAGGGCCGACATGGCAGCTCCATGCCGTCCGCGGGTTCCAGGCTCTTTCTGTGTTTCTGCTCAGTCACACTTCGCACGTTGTCTTCCTCCTTGCGGTGGCAAAATGACTGCCACCGCCGAGGTACTGGCTCCGTGCTCCACGAAGAAGGGCAGGCGGCGAAAGCCAACATGGCGGCTATCAGTTACTTCTCCTTTCCGAAGCGTTCCTGGAAGCCCCGCCCAGTGACCCCTCTCGCACCTCATTGGCTGAAGCGTGTCAGCTGGTCAAGCCTAACCGCGAGGGCGTCTGGGAGGCTGGAGGTACTAGGCTGGGCACGTGGCACCCCGCCGCAAACCTGAGCTGTCGTGAACCGGGGGATGGTCGGACGTGTTTGCTGCGACGGCTTTCCTCCCTCCTCCACCTTCGCTTATTGTGGGTGGCCGCGTCGTCGCCCGGCCTCCTCATCTCCTTGTCCTCTCACCCCGGTTCCCCACCCCCAAAAGTGTTACAATATCCCGGGAGAGCCAGGTTCTCTGATTGTTGCCCGTTTCTCAGCAAAACTATTTCAAGGAAGTGTTAGAGGGCCGACACTCCACCAAAGTAATTAATAGGACTCCAAGAAAGCTGTATCCACCCTGGATTTTGTTATAGTTCCCGTTTCAAGTAGGTGGTCCTCCGTAAACCAAAATACACGTTCTCACGAACAATTGGAATGGCCTGTAAAAACCCCAACCTTTGCGCCTCCAGACTTTACCTCCTGGGTATCCGGAAGTAGCTCAAAAGGCCTTTGTCGGACATGCCTTGATCTTGGGGTCTTTCTGGGAAACGGGGATGCCGAGGTGAATGAGACAAGACCCCATGGCTTCCAAGTGCTCTCTGTCTGGGTGGGGAGACAGTCCAGTGTCCTGGTCGGGTAAGTTGGGATGGTTCTGTGGTTTGAGTCCATGCCTCATGGGGCCCAGAGAGGAGGGACACTGGTGTGTGCACAAAGGAACAAGCACGAGGACTATTTGATGGGACACGGGCAAGGTTTGCCCAGAGCATGGTATGAATGCTCCTCTTTTTTGCTGTAAACAAATGCACGAAAACTTAAAAGCTCAAGCAAACGTTGGTTTTTTTCAAAGCGGCCACTAAGTGGACGTTACTAACGCAGCCTTTGTTCCAAGCGTTCCTTTCCAAATGCGGTATGTTCAAGTGCAGTTCCTTTCCTGGATTACTTCCAAGTGTATAGGAAAATCTTTTGAATTTGCTCACTGAAAAATCCTTGTCCTTGGGGGCACCCGGGCGGGTCAGTCGATTAAGCATCTGACTTTTGATTTCCGCTCAGGTCATGATCCCAGGGTCATGGGATTGAGCCCCTCATCAGGCTCTCCACGGGGCATGAAGCCTGCTTAAGAGTCTCCCTCTCTCCCTCTGCCCCTCCCTCACTCACACACGCATTGGCCCGCTCTCTAAGAAAAAAAAAATCATTGTCCTTTAGGATTTCTTTGTGAGCATACAGGGACGTCTATGAAGATAAACAGGTGAAGCAGGATGAAGCAGGATTGCTGCAGAGCTCCCCACAGCTTTCTTTCCAGCAAGTTCACCTGCTGAGAGTCCCAGCTCCTTAATTACATAAGTAAAGCCTATAGAGAAAAAAGTAAAGAATCTTAAAAGCCGTCAACATTTGAACAGACCTTTATTTATGTCCAGGACAACAGTGTGTTTACAGATTCTGTTGGTTTCTGTCCCCTCAGTTACGCGATAAGTGGTCACTTCTTCACATGTGGTCGGTTTTATCCTGAAAAACAGTTAAACCTTCAGCGTGCTATCAGCACAAAGAACTATCTACTTATCTGCTTAGGGAATGAGGATTTGGGACGATTAATCCTGCAAAGCTGGCCACCTTTAAGCGTCTCGTCTTGTCTGAGAAACACCTTGCTCTCATGACACTCAAAGATGAGTTGAAATGTAGCCAATAAATCAGAAAAGTTACTCTTCCTTCCATGTGCTTCTAGAATTCTCAGCTTTGCTTTTGCCTTATTTCTGACCTTTTCTCATTTTCTCTCTTCTCTGTTCATGCTTTCTCTCCTCCCGGCTGGACCCTGGGACAGTGGCTCGACTCATGTTTGCTAAGCAGTCTCCTTTTCAATCCAGTTATAGGTCGGTGTCCATATTGGCTCATACTGAGTACTGGCAGGATTTTTCCTTCTGACCGCGAAGGTCTGGGCTCTGTTCACTTAGTCACCAGAACCATTAGCCTCTTTGTGCAAAGCCACTCTCTATTGCATCAGCCGGTGGCTCTCCGGTGTGGACTCCTGGGCACTTACGGGCACTTATTTCCCTGGCACGATTCGCTCACACAAGCCGCTGGGCACACATAGAGCTCGGTGCAAACATGCCTCCAGCAAAGACAGGCCCTAAAACTGGGGATGAGGTCAGCCTGAGGGTTCACTGCCAGCACTGGGCAGAAAGAAAACATCCTGAAGGAAAGGGTGGGGTGGGGCAGCCTCCAGGCCACCTCACCCACCTCTTTGAACTTTCCCCAAATGCTGGGGAGCGGGAGGTGATTTTCTGCTTCAGGAAAAGACAACAGATCATCAGGAAGCAGCACAGGGCTAGGACTCTAGGGCCCTCTCGGGTCCTGACCTTTTGGCCAGGTTCACGGGATTTTTAATCCACCACTTTGGTCCCAGAGCCATTGATGGGCTTTGGTCCCCAGGACGGGGGAATGATCGGTATCACTCCCCAGACAGGAGCTGGGTGCAACTGGCTCAATTCTTAGGAGGAAGCATGCCTGACAAAAATTTGCCGTAAGTCCTGAGTGATAAATAAATGATACATAATTTGGGCACATTGAGTATATAGGCAGAAATAGCCAGAAATCCTTGCAGGGATCAGAAGCTACTGGCTCTTCCTTCTGCCCCAGACACAGAGCACCATCCATCTCATCCAACGTCAGCGTCAGCAGGTACCATCAGGGGAATCAGACAGGTGACTGTTTAGCAGAACAAACCACTTTCTAATTAAAATTTCCAATTTGCTTAGGCCTCCAGCGAGTGTCTGGTCTTTAGTGCTAGCTCTGAGGGCTGCAAAGAACCTTGGGCTCTTCTGACAGCCTTAACATCTCTCCAGACAGGCCCCAATTTGTGTGTGCGTGCGTGTGTGTGTGTGTGTGTGTGTGTGTGTGTGTGTGTGTATTTTAACATTAAATCCTGAAACACAAAAGTTAACTTTAAAAGGACAGACCGTGGGAATTTAAGGATTAAAGTCAGGCTGGATTCTTGCTCCCTCCCTCCCACGCAGGACAGATTTCCCACTAAAAATTCTTTGATCACTGGATGTTCTTCTGACCCTCAATATTTTAGCGTGGGCTGTGCAAAGTGCACATTGCCACCAAAGTTCAGATGGTCTCTCTTTTCAGTGGATACCACCAGGACTTCGGATGTAAGGCCTGCCTTGCAGAAGTCACCTTTTAAAGTAACATAAATGGTCATTAGAGGGTCTCAGTAGATTGATGGCCGGGAGCCTCAGGGTGACACAAAGGAGGGTTGCTCCTCTGGTGTTGAGTTAGCCCAGCGTCTGCTGTGGTCACATTAGATCGTTGCTCTCCTGAAACTTTAGTGTAATCATTTATTTATCATCCTAAATAAAGAACATAATTTAATTTTGAATGGCAGAAAAAATAAAAAGGTTTTTAGATCACTTGTTTTCTTACCGGGTTTAAAGATCCATGTGTAGTAAAAATGTCATTGTATTGGAAAGGTAAGCAGAAAATTCATCATTCCAGAAAGAAGATACACTAAAGGCTGACCTTCACTTCATATTTTTAGTGGAAAGTAAGCACTTTCTTATAAGGTAGGACATTTTGATGCTAAAATCCTCCTTGAATATATTTTTTGCTTCTCTCACTCCAAGGAATCCTGTTTCCAACAAACAAGGCTGTATGTCCATATCAATGGGGAGCTTTAAAAATGCAGATTCCTGGGCCTGGGACCAGCTAGGTTGTAAAACTGTAGTTTAGGACAAGGAAGGACAGGCTAATTGCTAGTAAGCTACATGAGGCCTGGGCAGCATCCAACGGACCCTCCTGCTTGCCCTGCCCTGCTACTCCGTTACCTCTCAGCTTTGTCCCGCTCTTCAAACAGCTAACCAGAGGCCAGAAAAATCTGACTGAGCACTGGGCTTAGAATAAATTTAAGTTGGTGCTTTAAAATGTTTTGAGGGCGCCTGGGTGGCGCAGTCGGTTGAGCGTCTGACTTCAGCCAGGTCACGATCTCGCGGTCCGTGAGTTCGAGCCCCGCGTCGGGCTCTGGGCTGATGGCTCGGAGCCTGGAGCCTGTTTCCGATTCTGTGTCTCCCTCTCTCTCTGCCCCTCCCCCGTTCATGCTCTGTCTCTCTCTGTCCCAAAAATGAATGAACGTTGAAAAAAAAAAATTAAAAAATAAATAAATAAAATAAAATAAAATAAAATAAAATAAAATAAAATAAAATAAAATGTTTTGAAACCTTTACAGAGCAGGTTAGGTAAGTTCCCAACAGAACCGGCAGAGGCAGAGGTCAGAGCAGGCCCCGGATGTCATTTCCTCTCCAGGGCTTGACAAGTGCACATATGCAGACGGCCCCACAGAGCATGGGAAGATGCCTGATCGGCCATCCAGGAGTCCAGGTTATGGGCAAGGGTACCGGTCTGGACTGCTGGAATGGACCCCTACCGTGTTGCCTGTTGGAGGGCGCTTTATTCTCCTGACACCGCAGGACCCTAGGGTTTACAACTGATATGTTAGAGGTTCCTTCCATCCAGAGTCTCCCCCTCCAACTTCAAAGGGACTCGCAGACACCAGAGACAGTGTGCGGCAGGGGTTGGCCCTCTGATTACAAAGCAATTTACAGTCATTTATCTGTGAGTGCTGTTAGTTAATTACACTGTCATTTTGCCAACAGAGGAAGAAGTGCTTGGATGCAAACTCAACTCAGAGCGAAAAGTAAGGAATGAATAAAGCCGTAACAGACTTGATGCTTTTTTTCCCATCTGTGATGTGCAATTTAAATGTATATCATCATACTTTAACGTTACACTCAATGCAAATGTTATGCTTGCTCACAAGTCAATATTTTATGCCCTTTCCGGAACCTCATTACTGTTCAGCAAACACTGGCACATCCTATATGCACGGGGATGGACTAACGCTTGGTGGGAAAACAGGTTTAGAGGGATCTAAACTGAACTTGAAGTGACTTGTCACAACGTTCATTTCTTGAACGCTTCCTGTGCTGGATATCTTCTGTTTCCTTCCTAGGGTTACCCTTCTCCAGACTGCTGTGTCCCCAGTGGCTGCCTTTGTGCCCTCAGGCTTCTGGTTGGGTTTGCACGATGGGGAGCACAGCCCAGCCTGGAAGGAGGGAGGGAGGAAGGGAGGGAGGGATGAGGTCAGGCTGGAGGCACTGTGGGCTGGCTGTCCTTGACTAAAGGTCACGGCACCTACAAGGCAGCTGTCTCTGCCTTGGGGTTTCTGGCAATGACCTCTCAGGTTCCTCCTCTAGCCTGGAGGTGGTGTCCCTACACCTTTGTAAATAATTCCTTTATGAAACATTCTTCAAGTGTCCCCCTTTCCTGCCATGACCGACTGGCATTTCTGCTGCCACTTTTGGTGTTATTTAATTAAATCCTCAAACAACACGATGAGGTGAACGTTAGTAACTTTACAGACCCTGGAACCGAGTCTCAGGTGAGTTGGGGATTTCTCCAAGGCCACAGGTAAGATCATGGAAGTGCTGGCATTCCAACCCATTTCTGTTTGGCTTCATAACCTCTGGTCCTCCTATTACAATCGAGAGAGAGAGAGAGAGAGAGACAGAGAGACAGAGAGAGAAAGAGAGAGGGAGGGAGGGGGAGGGAGAGAGAAGCTTCGTGGTACAGATTAGCAAAGAGCTGCCAAGTTAATAATGAAAGTAATGTGCCTATTTTTGCCCTCTTTCCCCTGTTCCTGTCTAGGGAAACTCCAGAAGGAACACTGACTGTCACCAGCTTTAGAAAATGACTCAAGTCCAACATTTACTGAGGAGTCATCTGTTAGTTACTCCAGCTGGTTAGAGCATGGCGGTAATGAGACCAAGATCTGACCTCAGGCCCCTCTGTGTCTAGTTAATTGGATGCCGTGACAAAGTGTTCCAGAGGCCCCGGGCCACATCCACCTCCAGATGCCTCTCCCAGACTCACATCACAGCAGAGAAGGCTCCAGACAGCCCTGCCTCCACCCCTCAAGGCCGCCTCTGCAGCGCAAGAGGGCTGAGAAGGGAACAGAATTGCAGCAGGATCTTACAACAGACCTGGAGGTGGGGGGAGGAAGCCTCCAGTCATGCTAGGCTGGGTCAGCGGGGAGGGTGCAAGACTCCCACCTGCCTCCCCTGCTCTATCCCCATCCCTCCAGGAACCACGGCGGGGGGGGGGGGGGGGGCGCGCCTGAAGGCGAACCAGACCCTTGCTCCCAGCTGCAGGGACAGTCGTCTCTGGGAAAAGGGAGGCTCTGAAATCCACATTCCAGAGTGGGCTCCCTTTCACCTCTTTTCATCCTTTATTGACTTGCCAACTAATTGACCAGATGTTTATGGAGCATCTATTATTTTTCGAGAAGAGTGCTGGGCTTCCTGTGTCCTTTTCTCCTGCCTTCTGGCACCTTTCCCTTGGGTTGCCCAAAGCACTTCTGCCTTCTTCCTTGTTCCTCACCTCCAAAATGACCTCTCTCCTCCTTCCTACTCCCAGCAAGAGACACTTCCATCCCTTGAATCATGAAGATCCTAGCCACGTATGAAGAAGAAATTCCCTGGTTATTAATTCAGCTGGGAGGACTGACAACTCTCCCTAACCCTCCCTGGGTCCTTAAACCTACTGGATCTCTAACTGGTAACTGGGCTCCCCGCAAGGGGTCATTTGCATTTTCTATCTGTGCTGAAGGAGAAACTCAAAGTACACCCCCTCTCCCCCTTTCCTAACCTGATCACTCACCAGCTTCTGTTAAAGAGGCAAACACTCTTCCTCTCACCCGTGTCTCCCCTCTGCCCCTTCCCGGCACCCTCAGGCTCCAAACGTCCCTTCCAATTTTCTTTTCCCAGTGCAATTAGGAGACTCTCGTTAGGAACGAGAGGATGCTTCAAGGGTCCTCTCCCCCCACTTCTGTTAGAAGCAGCAGCTCCCTCATGGGGAGCCCACAGACTGCATTCTTGAAGAATGCAGAAGAGGTGGGTTCTGACCATCACACGCCAGCCCCAGAGTCAGTGTGGCCACCTCTACGTGCTGTGCAGGCTTAAGTTATGGGGGAGCAGGAAATGGGAGCCTTACAGTGGACGCTGGAAGGGAAGAGAGGGGAGGAGACAATGGAGCCACTTGGGGGCAGAGGAAAGAGATCCCGCTTTGCCACTGCCTTCTCTACCACCTCTCCCTTTGCCTCTACCCTTTATTCCCCTGTGAATTTCATCCCTTTTCGGATCCTTGACCCCAATGAGGGACTTGCTCTTACAAATTTGGCTCGGATGAGAAAGGAAAAAAAAAAAACAAAGCTGATAACATTCTAGTAACATCTGGTCCCACTGCAGACATTTGGACAAGTCTGTACAGAACATTAGAAATTAGCAAAATGGACCAACCAGTGATTATATAAAGATGCATATAAAGAAGGCAAAAATTGGAGTACAGCCCTCTTGTTTGTTTCAGGGGACAAAAGTAGGATCTATACAATATAAAACATGCAACTGAAATGGGCAAAGTTTAGTCAGATGGCTCATTTAGCTTTTCAGGAGGTTGAGTGCCCGACACTCAGACTTGTTTGATGACCTTTGAATAAATCCACTCCCAGGATTACCATTTTCACCAACGTCTATAAAAGAGCACAGCCTTCTGAGCGGATACCTTTGTTTGAGAAGATGGGATATTCTGCTGCACTGGAAAAGCAGACCAACATCCCCCACCCACCGCATCTCTGTTATTTCAGAACTAAATAGGGGCTTCGGGTCTAGACAGGGTCTACCCTCAGAGGGCTCTCCACAGCCTCCCTCCTGGTCATCTGTAACAGGGAAAAAAAAGGGGTCGGTCATGGTTCTTCTAAGCTTCTAGATAGAGAATGAGATTGTGCCATAGTGTAGATTAAAATACCCAAAACAAATAAAACAAAAACTTAACCTCTCCCGCCAATTTCTTAAAAACCAAAGACCAGTTTATCATTGACTATTTCCTAAGAACTGAGATAACTGCTTTCTTTGGTGAATTTACGTGTGACAGTGATGCTTAGAAGACTCTGCCTCAACCGGGTGTGCTTGGCAAAGGAGGTGGGCCGTAGTCGGTTATAACCTGGACGAATGCCAGGGCTCCGTGCTGGCACACTGGTGTGGACCCACCCGCCCGCCCAGAGCCCCGGCAGGCCGCCGGGGGAAGTAGCTCAGCCGGACAGGCATTCGAGCCTTCCTGTCCCATAACCAGTTTGTCCCGGTGATCTCAAAAACCTGAAACAGGACATTTGTTGAGGAATTAACAATGGCCATCCCTGGGTGGGGGACTCTTAAGTGACTAATCTTCTGTTTTAAGCACTCCCCAGGGGGCTCTCACTGCTTTCGAGATTTTTTAAAAATAAAAAACAAAATAAATCTAAAAAGCAGGGCAGTGGGGGACAACTCCCACTTCCTCTTCTTCGTTTGTTACCGTGCAGTTTTCTGCCCTGGGAGGGTTCCCACAGTCAGGGTCATTTCCTTCACGGCCGTGCAGTACCTAATTCCCATCCATAAGTGGAACTCAGTGGACTCTTCTCTCAGTCCGCGTTTGGTCCTGTCTCTCCCGTTCGTTCGTTCATTCATTCATTCAGAGAGTGCAAGTGGGGGAGGAGCAGAGAGAGCGAGGAAGACAGAATCCCAAGAGAATCCCAAGCAGGCTCTGCATTGCCAGCACGGAGCCCGACATGGGGCTCAAACCCAAGAAACCGTGAGATCAGGACCTGAGCCAAAACCAAGAATCAGATGCTTACCCGACTGCGCCCCCAAGGACTCCCCACCCCCCACCCCCTGCCCGCCCCGTCTCTCCTGTTAACCTCCAAGTGCCTGATGGGCAAGGATTCCAAAACACTGGGCAGCCCCTTCAGCTCCTAAACACACATACAATTTTTCTTTCTGGCTGATACTTTGACTTTGCCTTTAAGCATTTATAGTAATAATGGCAACAAGCGCTTATGGAGTATTTATGGCAGAATCTGCCTAAGCACTTCACAAGCATTAACACTTAATTCTCATGAAACCCTAGGAACTGGGTACTACCACCATCCTCACTTTACGGGTGAGAAAACCGAGGCAGAGGACGACATAGTAACCAATGAGTGGCAGAGCCAGAGTCTGAATCCAACCTGACTGTGCTCTGCTTGTAGAAAACGCACATAAACTTCATTTACTTTCCTTGAGGCTCCCATCGCTGCTGTGCATGGTAGGGACAAAGGCAAGGGAAGACCACTTACACCATAAATCTTCCTAGAGTCCAACCACAGGACCAAAGGGAGTAACCTAGGCGACTCACCCAGAGAGTCTCACTTGCAAAGGCAAAGAGCCTTTTGCATTCTGCAACATTTCCTTGCAGTCACACGCCAGCTTCTTGACAATCATTAACTAGGAAATTAAACAGTGGAAGCAGAATCCTGACTTTTACAAAGGAGGAACAGACAGAATCCCAGGAGTTTGCGGGCTGGGAGGAACAGACGGAGGCTGGCATCTAGGATTGCCTTAGTGCCAGATACAGATCACAGCAGGGTGGGATCTGATCAGTTTCCCACTAAAGACAGCTGGAATAAACAAATCAACAGAACAAGGACCATTTGGTGATTGTTTCTCCTTGCTGTTTGGGGGAGGGAGGGAGAGGGGAGTAAGAGACTACAAGCTGTTTGAAGAGAACTTCGGCATTTGATTCTCACTGTAATGCTAATGGCCACCCTGTCTAAAACACCACGGTATTTCCCAGCAGGACATCTTCTCAAACCCTTCTTCCGGTGACACAGAGAGGGCATTTATCTGCCCGGCAAGCCTCTCCAGTTGTCTTGTTCTTCTAAGGTCGCCATCCCCAGCTTTGACCAGTTGGTTGCTGGTTCAGCTCTCAGGAGGACTGTTTATAATGAAGACAGGAGATAAGACCCGGCACAGCGACAAGTTCAGACTTTTGGCCGATTTAGAAGGCACAGACCGGGAAAACCTTGCAAAGGGGTTCTGTTTTTCTGAGTGACTCATCGGCCGCTTTTGAGGACCTTTTTTCTAGTGACAGCTGCTCACACCAAGCAAAGGTTATCATGATGTTCACCTCAGTTGGAGCAAAAGGAGTCTTTACAAGAGGTTCTGATAAATGCCCCACGTCTGATTTCCTAGACGTCTGGGTCCATGGGAAAATGTCTAGCAACTGCAAAGAAAAAAAAAGTAGTATTTGCAAAGGCAAGTTTGGTCAATATTTTTTTTTCTCTCTCAATATCGGGTTCAAAGTTTTTCTGTTGAATTTGTGTAGAATTTTCTCCTTTTAAAATAGTTCTGGGTTTATCCTTGGCAAGGATTGGGTAAGAACTTGAAAATGATCACACACAAAAAAAGAGATCGTTGTCCAAGGATCTTAGTGTTTCAGTTCAACCCCCAAAACATCTTTCCTGGCCCCACTACATACTGGCCATGTGACTGTGGGTTAGTTAGCCTCTCCAAGGCTCCATAGTTCTCTGTGTAAAATGGGGACATAGGTTGGTATCTCCCCGATAGAGATGTGAGAATTAGAGGAGAATCTTCATAATGTTCTTAACACGGGGACTAGCACACAGTAAGTCCCAAATAAGTTCTTTGTACTCTTGCTCTTGTCAGCTATTGAGAGGTAAGTATGTGCTGGCCACTGAGGGGTGGCAGGGGGTGGTGGCCAGAGATGGTTCTTCCTCTCAAGAGACAGGCAGATGCACTGCTTCTCAAGGTCTGGTCCTCGAGGCGGCTGCAGCATCGACAGAGACTTGCTGAAAATGCAAATCCCCACCCCAGACCCACTGACTTTGAACCCCCAGGGGCCGGGCCCAGCAATCTGCCATTTACAAGTCCCCAGGTGACCCTGGTGCCCGCTGAAGGCTGAGAGGCACGGCAGAACCAATGGGACACATCTGATACATCTTTGGTGATGATTCTAAATTTCAGGGAATTTAGTCTGCTGTCCCCACTGCCATGATCGTTACTATGAGAGGTACTGGAGAGACCCAACTAATATTTGAAATCAAGCTGGTTGCTCCAGGGAACTCTCCTAATGAGGAAAACGCCCAGTGTCTTTTAAAAATGTATTTGTTGATGTTGACCATATCAAAAGTGCAGACCAAGAGAACCTTTCGTGATCCTTTCCTTTCCGTGGCCCCGCATGGCATAATTCCATATCTTCTCTGCTGATGGACAGTCTCTGGAAACTTCTCAGTTGGTCTCCAGAACCCAGTCTGGGCTGGGTTCAAAAGCAAACCAAGAAAGTTTGACTGATCTTGAGCTGCTCCCCCAAAAGCAAAAATGGGAGAAAGTGTGTGAATCTGAGAAATAAAAATGCGACTGACGGAGAGGTGTTCTTGAAGGGATGTCGCAGCAAGTCCAGAGCCTGCTGAACCAGGAGGGGCACTGGAGGGAGGCCCCGGCCCCCGGTGTGCACTGTTCTTTCTTTTCTGTTCACTAAATGGTCTCCCGAGGTAAAAGCGCTCTCTTCTTTTACTTGAGGTAAAGCACTGACTTCCTACACGCGCGCACACACACACACACACACACACTCTGAATTGCCTTCCATATCCTCAAGTATTGGTTTCTAGTCAATTCCAACACTCAGGGAGCAACGAGGAAAATCCACAAGCAGATATGACAGACCAGCAGAAAGAGGAACAACAATCGCCCTTTTGTAGTCTTTCAAGAAACTGACTAGCAAGCAGTTCAAAAGCTATTCCAGGCCCAGAGCTATTTCTGGAGAGCCATGGTAAGTCCTACAGCACATCTGAATCCAGAAACCTAACCAAAGCCTACATTTGCTGCATACAAACCGTGCACTTCTCAAGGAAGCACTACGAGAAGTTGTTATTCTTCCACATTCAGACTTGTAGAAAACATTTTCATGACTCAAGCAACCTGCATGCAAGTCAAACCCATAAACGCAGAGAGTGCTTTGCAAACTTAACAACACGTTCTCCATCCTTGAGCTGGTGTTTATACAACTCGCTTTATTTTCTGGTTTTATTGAAAAAGATAACAGAGCCATTTTACAGAAGTAACTTATTAGACACCCATTCAAAAAAAAAAAAAAAGAGAGAGTTGACGTCACCATTAACAATGGTTTGAACCAAAATAACTTGCTTAAGATATTAAATAACTGAGGGAAAATGTTTCGGTGTATGCACACATTGGCTTGCAGAACTAACGCTTCAGATGGCTGTTGTCCAGATGACCTCCGCAGTAGCGTTCCAGGAACACGTTAGGGAAGAGAAGCAGGAAGGACCTCAGCGACAGCATCTGTCCTGCTTCCTGGGAGATGCTGTCCTGGGCACCCAGGCCTCCAGGAAGTCAGACTTCCTTGTCCATATGTCATCACAGTAGGTAGCCCATCCTGTTAAGTGGCGTCTCTCAGAATGAACTCTACAAGAGCAGAAGTCTAGAAAGCATCCAAGAATATAGCGACAGAGCAACCCAACCAGGAACAGCATAAGAGAGTAAATGCATGGGTGAGAAGCTTCAGCAAGAGTGGGGAAGATGAAACACTGCAGCCAGACACTGAAGAACTTGGGGAGAGAGACTGAGCCCCCAGCCCAATGAGACAGGAAACAGGGAGAGACTGCGGATCAAGAGTGAGAAAACAGAGGGGTGCCTGGGTGGCTCAGTTAGGTTAAGCGTCTGACTGCAGCTCAGGTCATAATCTCACGATCAAGTACTCAAGCCCCGCGTCGGGCTCTGTGCTGACAGCTCACAGCCTGGAGCCTGCTTCGAGTTCTGTGTCTCTGTCTCTCTCTGCCCCTCCCCTACTCATGCTCTGTCTCTGTCTCTGTCTCTGTCTCTCTCTCTCTCTGTCTCTCTCTCACCCTCAAAAATGAGTAAAACATTAAAAAAAAAAAAAAAGAGTGGGAAAACAGAGTGTAGGACTGAGGTTATAATAAAGCCACAGTGATTAAAACAGTATGGGAACAAAAATAGAGACAATCAGACCAACGGGATAAATAAGGAAACCAAAATGGACCCTTGTTTATGTGATAAACTAGGACATGGCAAGGTGCAGTGTTAGAAACTGGTAGGACAACAGACCACATGTTGGATCTGTAATGAGCTCTGTGTGTTTAACTGATCAGAACATTTAGTTCATTTATTCAACACACATTGGCTGTCTTTTATTTTTGGTGCCTGGCACTACACCGGGCATGGAGATTGCAAAGGTGGATAAGGCACCAGAGGAGAGGCCGGCCTGTCCTCACTGGTGTCCCGCCATGGAGGTGGCCACAGGTCTATAGGAAAGCACAGTGGGAGGGAATGCAGAAAGGTAGGCGTGCTGCTGTCTTAAATGAGAGCGTCCTGGAGGCCAAGGAGAGAAGTATAACCCACCATATGAACTGCTGCTTCCAAGGAATGTTAGAGGAGACCCAAGAACTACCACTTACCAAGCCTTCAAGGACCAGAAATAATTCAAAACGATCTAGAGAATGGAAAAAGTGACAATGCTCCTTGACTAACTGGATATAAATCTCGTAAAACCTTAATAACAATTTCAAACAAGGACAGCATAAATGATAAAATCATGAGTCAGTCTGGATTAGGAACATGGAGGCAACATAGCTGAAATAAGATATTAGCAAATAAATCTCAAAAATGTATTTTGAAAGCTATCATTATTGTGATAATGTTGTATGGTGACAGATGGGAACTACGTTTGTGGTGAAGGTGGCTTAACGCATAAGCTCGTAGAACCATGATGCTGTGCATGTGAAATTAACATAACTGTGTGTGTCAACAGTGGTTTGGTAAAAAAAAAAAAATAATGATAATAATAACAATCTATGACCAAGTAGGAGTTGTAATAATAGCTGCAAATTATAAAACGTAAATGCAATTTACCTCATTAAAAGATAAAGGGCAGGGGCGCCTGGGTGGCTCAGTCGGTTGAGCGTCCGACTTGGGCTCAGGTCATGATCTCGTGGTTTGTGAGCTCAAGCCCCGCATTGGGCTCTGTGCTGACAGCTTGGAGCCTGGAGTCTGCTCTGGATTCTGTGTCTCCCTCTCTCTCTCTGCCCCTCCCCACTCATGCTCCGTATCTCTCTCCTTCAGATATAAACAAACATGAAAAACATTAAAAAAAAAAAAAAGATAAAGGGGGAAAAAACGTTTCATTCATTAAATGCAGCCAAAGTTTTGGAACATTGATTTCACCGTAAAAACTGTTAGCAAACTAGGAACACAAACACTGTTTAATATATATACACATATATTAAATATTAATATATTTATATATTAACATATATTAAATATTAATATATTATGTTAATATATATTAATATATTTTTTAAAGGTAAAATATTAGGGAATGCCTGGGTGACTCAGCTGGTTGAGCATCCAACTCTTGATTTTGGCTCAGGTCGTGATCTCACAGATCATGAGATCGAGCCCTGCCTCAGGGTCCATGCTGGGTATGGAGCCTGCCTGGGATTTTCTCTCTCTCCCTCTGCTCCTCCCCTGCTCACTCTTGCCCTCTTTCTCCCTCAAAAATTAAATTAAATTAAATTAAATTAAATTAAATTAAATTAAATTAAAT